>NC_142031.1:4866250-5035000 GCF_982192425.1 Myodes glareolus
ATAAATGAAAAATAGAAATAAATCTTAAAAAAGGGGGGTGGGCCTGGAGGGTTGGCTAAGAGGTTAAGAATACTGGCTGCTTTCCAGGAGATGTGGATTAGATCCCCAGCACCCATCTGATGGCTCACAACCATCTATAACTCCAGTTCCAGGAAATCTATTGCCCTCTTCTGGTCCACCACAGGCACTGCAGACATGTAATATACATATATTCATGCAGACAAAACACTCATAGGCATAACATAAAAAGCAAATCTTTGAAAATAAGTAGAAGGCTGGAGTGGGTAGCTCAGAAGTATAACGCTAGCATGCACAAGGGCCTGAGTTTGAACCCCAGTACCACACGCCCATCAAAGGTGTGTGGAGAGAGAGCATCATTGTTTAAAAAATTTAAGTGCTTTTTTGCTTGCTTGACTGTCCGGGCTGGAACCTAAGATGCCAGAGCCAGGAGAACAAGGTCTTTGAGCTTCTCCTGGCTTTGGGGGGGGCATCTAGTTTGTCATTGCAGTGCCTGGGTTTGCTCCATGAGGGTTTTCCCATAGACAGCATCTGCGATGCTCTCTTCGGCCACTGTTGGAGGAGTGGGGCTCATATTGATGGGTGTTGGATTTTGTCAAATGCCTTTTCTGTAGTGGTTGAGATGGTTGTATAGTTTTATCCTCTATTCAATTAATATTGTATATTACACTGATTGATTTTCATATGTTAAACCAACACTTCATTCCTGGGATAAATCCCACTTGGTCATATAATTCTTTTTGTATGGATCTGATTCTGTACATTAGGATTTTGTTGAGGATGTTGGTGTGCAATTTCATGAGCTTTTGTATGGTTTGGGAACCATAAATATTGGTTTCATACATTGAGTTGGGACATAGTTCTTCTTGCTTTCGTTTGGGAATGCTCATGAGGGGTATTGCTACATTTAGAAGGAATGTTTGTTAGACCTCTTTGAATTCAGTGAAGTGTGTGTATGTGTGTGTGTGTGTGTGTGTGTATTGTATATGTATGTGTGTATTTTATGTGTGTGTTTGTGTGTGTATATGTGTTTGTGTGTGTATGTGTGTATATGTGTGTGTGTGTTGGTCATGGGATTGGGTGGTTGATGACTAATTTGCTCTCGTTTTTCTCCAGTCAAACCCAGGCCCTCCCATGCTAACCCCATCCCTTTGCTTGTCACAGGTACACTCAGACTTTCCTGTTTCTTTTGGATGTCCTCCAGTTTCCCACTTCCCTTTCCTTTCTCAGTCTGAATTGTTTCCTGTGTGGTCTCTGAGTGTATGTGTCTTATTGTCTGTCTGCCCGTGTCTCCCTCCCACCCACCTCTCTTTCTGTGCGTGTGTGGAGACCAGAGTTAAATTGGGGTGTTTCCCTCACCTCTCTGAGACCATGTCTTTCACTAGAGTTATTCTTTTTGGCTAGACTGGCCAGCAAGCTGCCAGGGTCTGCCTGGCTCTTCACCAACCCCCGACCAGTGCTAGGCTTCCCAATGGTGGCTGTGGATCCTAATTCATTCTCATGTTGAACTTTACTGACAGAGCCATCTTCTCAGCACCTTCTTTCTTTCCTTAATGCTTGATATTTACTCTTCTAAATTATTCCATCAATCACTTCTATTATTCTTGTCGTTATTATTATTATTATTGGCACTAAGGATCAGACTCAGGACCTTGCACATGCTAGGCGAGCACCCAGCATTGAACTGCATCCCCAGTACCTTCCTTCCCCTTTTGGGAATAATTTTTTTGTCTTCCTTCCTTCCTTCCTTTCTTTCTTCCTTCCTTCCTTCCTTCCTTCCTTCCTTCCTTTCTTTCTTTCTTTCTTTCTTTCTTTCTTTCTAGACAGTTCCTGCTGGCCTGGAACTCACTCTGAAGGTCAGGCTGGCCTCAAACTCACAGAGGGCTCTGTGCCACCTCCCTAGTGCTGGGATTAAAGGTGTGCACTATCTTTTTCTCCTTCAACATTGTTACTATCAGTTTCCCATGCTGGCCCTTGCTGTGGGATAATGCTCTTGTACACTGTAAAGATTTGACACTCATATTAGTTTAATAAAAAGGAAGTATAGGTGGGGCAACCAGAGTAGAAGAATTCTGGGAAGAGGAAAGGCAGAGATGCAGTTACCACCCAGAGGAAGCATCTTGCAGAGGAAGCAAGATGAGAATGCCTCACTGAGAAAAGGTACCAAACCATGTGGCTAAACATAGACAAGAATCATGGGTTAATTTAAGTTGTAAGAGCTAGTTAGTAATAAGCCTGAGCATTAGGCCAAACAGTTTATAAATCTGGACAAACACTTCCATCCTGATCTTGTGACTCTTCTGCCTCAGCCTCCTGAGCAGTTGGGATTACAGGCCACCCATCTGGCTCACTTTGTAACTTTAGGTAAGAGGATTATATTTTGGTTTTTTGGCTCTTCTGTGCCCACGGTTTTGCCTGGTCTTGCTGTGTGGAAGGCCACTCCCACTGTTTCATAGTCCCCCTCCTTCCTTCTCACAACACTGACCAGCAGAGAATGTGAAGACAGGGAAACGTTCTTACCTGCCACCCACCACCTCATCCGAGTCTTGGGTGCTGTGCTTGCACTTTGGAGTTAAAAGTTAAAAACCAGGAGGTGCATGACTTTAATCCCAGCACACCAGAGGCAGAGGCCAGCAGATCTCTGTGAGTTTGAGGCCAGCCTGATCTACGCAGCTAGTTCCAGGACAGCCAGGACTACTCAGAGAAACCCTGCCTTAAAATACCAAGCAAACAAGTAAAAAAATTAAAAAAAAAATAAAAGCTATGACTGGAGGGATGGCTCAGTGGTAAGGAGCACACACTTGCAGAGGACCTGGGTTGTGTGCTGAGCACCCACACCGGCCACCCACAGCCATCTGCGACCCTAGATCCAGGGGATGTGATGCTTTCTTCCGGCTTCCATGGCTACTGTACCCACACACGCTAGCATAAATCCAAGCAGGCACACACACATAAATAAACGCAGAGGGCACAGGGTCCTTGTTCTCATGGATAAATACTGGAGAAACCAGGAATGTTAATCATCACGCAGGGATGTCTTCTCAACGAAGGAAATAAATACCGCTTTTTCACCCAGAAAGCTGAGGGTGGATTAATGACCTGGCAATCTCTGCTATCTGTAGGGCCAGACCTCACCCGAATCCCCAGAATGTCTATCCCAGGCTGCTCCTCCATAGGCCTTTATCATTAGCTCTCAGTCAATAGACTCCATCCTTAGGGGAGCTACTACATATACTTTATAGCCTGCTGGCCTCTGTGCTCTCTGTCAGAGTCCACACCAGATCCCAGACCCTTGTTCTGTAGATCCCACCTTGGTCACATGTACTTTGGATTTTGGTATAATTATTATCCTTGTATACAGGGGATTGTATTTCACCAGAAAACTTTTTTCCCCCAAATTGTACCGTGTTTAAATATGCTTACAATAAACCTCCTGCTGTCAGTCTCCCTGAGTTTGATCCAGTTCAGCTAAGTCAGGCAGAACCAAATTTTCCTTCTTGTCTCTTCAAGGATGGTTTCGCTGCTGGTCATGACCACTGTAGAGAAACTCACAAAAAAGTAAATCAAAATAAATAACTTCAAACCAGGCAGTGGTGGCACATGCCACCACTCAGGAGGCAGAGGCAGGCAGATCTTTGTGAGTTTGAGGCCATCCTGGTTCACAGTGCAAGTTCCAGGGCAGACAGAGCTAGACAAAGAAACTTTGTCTTGAAAAACCAGTATATAGATATATCTTCAATGACCTTCCATTAGGATGATAGCCTTGGTCAAAAGCGTACAAGGCCTGGTTCATTATGACCACCATCATCATCCCAAATATGAAACTATTGTGTTGTTCCATTGATTGCTTTACATTATAACACTTTTTTGGGTTGCTATGAGGCCTTCTCTTCTTCCTTCCTTCCTTCCTTCCTTCCTTCCTTCCTTCCTTCCTTCGTTCTTTCTTTTCTTTCTCTCTCCCTTCTTCCCCCCACCCCTCCCTCCCTCTCCTCACCCTTCCTTCCTTCCTTCCTTCCTTCCTTCCTTCCTTCCTTCCTTCCTTCCTTCCTTCCTCTCTCTTTTTGAGATAAGGTCTCAAGTAGTTCAAGCTGGTCTTGAACTCTGCCCCTCCAGTCTCTCCTGCCTCCACCCTCCAAGTGCTTTGGTTACAGGTTTGATGACCATGGCCAGTTTACAGGGTGCTGGGGATTGAACCCAGGACCCTGTGCAGTTAGGCTAGCACTCCGCCACCCAAGCCCCATCCCCAGCCCTCGTCAGCTGTCTTAGGGTATGTGATTGTGTCCTTTCTTTCCTTTCTTTTCAGTAAGACTTACCCCTTACCTCTGTCCCAGTCCTTTTCCAAGCTCTTCTTTGCTCCAGTCACTCTACCAAATCCCTGCCTTTACCAGGGAGGTTTCCAGAGCCCTCTGCCTTGCTGTTCCATGCTAGACAGTTGCTTACACATGCTCCATCTTTGTGTTGGAAGCCATTCTCCTATGCTTTCTGCAGCCATGAGCCTCTACCTCTCCCAGGGTCGGCTGTCTTGACGCCTCTGGGCTGTGGTAGATCCCTCATTCCTAGCTTTCTTTTCGGATCATTTTCTTTTCTGGATTTCTTTCCCATTGTTATGGAACTTATCTTACTTCCATTTTCCCCAGCTCTTAAAGGACAATATAATTTTACCCGAATTTAAAAGGCAATGAGCTCACATTGAAGTGTGCCTGAAAATGCCCTAGAGAAAAAGGTGTGACATAAAATCAAGGAATTGATTTCATTGTTAATTTCTTGTGACTTTTCTCTGGTTTTGACTAATTATCTGTTCTGCAGGCTAGATTAATTTTTGAATTTAATATCATTGTATAGCGTTCAGTCAGAAGAAGGGAGAGTCAAGGTTAAGGCTGCTATACAATTAAGTTGCAGCTCTTCTTTCCTACCTAAAATGGAAATGTTAAGAATTTACTTCCTTAACCTTAAAATTAATCCAAATATTGATAAGTCTATCAGCAACTATTTAAGGCAGATAATTTAGTGCACAGTCCCCACTGAGCACTTATTAAACGGGAGGCTGCTACCCCAGTGGGTATAATTTATGTTTCAGTCAGGTGCTTCATCAGAAATATTTTGGCTTAATTCGTCACATTTTTTAAAAAAGGAAAACAAATTGGATGAGAAAATCTCTTTTGAAAGAGGGAAACATGGTTTTCTTCTGAGCAGAAAATCACGAGTCGAAGCTGTTGGGCCAGTGAGTCTTTGGGGGCAGCCCAAGGGGATGCCTGGTGCTGGTGGATCTCAGGACATCTTACTTCACGTTATGAAGCCAATGCTTCATGGTTTCTAGCCTTGCATTGAGAATTCAGGCCAGAGCCCGGCACTTGGGAAGTGGAGGCAGGAGGATCAGAAGTTCAAGGGCATTCCCTGCTACAAAGAGAATCTAAGGCAAGTTTGGGCCACATAAGATCCTGCCTCAACCTATTCCTCACTCCCAACTCCTCTCCCCAAACAAAGAATTCAGATCAGAAAGAAATGAGGGTAGACCTGGGCATACTGGCTCACCCCTGTAATCCCGGCATTTAGGGGAGGCTGAGGCAGGAGGGTTGTCGTGAATTCAAGGTCAATGTTGGCAAATGAGTGCTTGTCTTTAAAAAAAAATTAAGTCAGAAAGAAATTAAGGAAGAGCTTCATGTAGTGGTCTTTCAGGAGACGGAGGCAGCTGAAGCCTACTTGCCCTCCATATTGAATCAAATACCAGTCTGGGAAACTCAGAGAATATTAAAAATTTTACTTTAAAAATAAATTTCTAAAAATTTGAAGAATGCTGGTTGAGTGGTGGTGGCGCACGCCTTTAACCCCAGCACCCAGATGGCAGAGGCAGACAGATCTCTGTGAATTTGAGGCCAGCCTGGTCTATAGAGTAAGTTCTAAGACAGAGAAACTCTGTCTTGAAACACACACACACACACACACACACACACACACAATTTTAAAAAGGCTAGGCATGGTGGTACCTGTCTTTAATTCCAGCATTCAGGAACCAGAGGTTGGTAGAGTTCTGTGATTTCAAGGTTTGCCTGGCCTACTTCGACTTTGTGAATTCCTGGGTAGCCAGGGCTACATAGAGAGACCTTGTCTTAAACAAATAATTGAACAATGATTAGGGTGGACCGACAAAGATCATATAAACACGTACATTTTGAGCCTCTCTCTCTCTCTCTCTCTCTCTCTCTCTCTCTCTCTCTCTCTCTCTCTCTCTGTCCAAGTGTATGTACAAACTGCGTGTGAAGGCCAGAGGTTGATGTCAGCATCTCACCTTATTGCTTTGAGACAGAGTCTGTGACTGAGCCAGCAGCTCCCCGAACTCATCAACTTGGCCAGCAGCCCCGAGGATCTGTCTGTCTCTGCCTTCCCAGCATGGGAATTACGGGTATTCACCACTGTGCCTGGCATTTTGACATGGGCTCTCAGGGACTGAACTCTGGTCCTCGTGTGTGCCTGGCAAACCCTCAGCAACTGAGCCATCTCCCCAGGTCTTTTCCTTATCCCCATTCCCTTTCTTTTAAAAAATGTTTTAAATAATTTATTCATTTTATGTTATGTGAATAGGTGTTTTGCCTGCCTGTCTGTGGGCCATTATGTGTCTGGTGGCCAAGGAGGCCAGAGGACATCTGATCCTCGGGAGCTGGAGTCACAGATGGTTGTGAGCTGCCACACAGGTGCTTGGAATCGAACCTGGGTCCATCTGGTCATCAGGAAATGCAGTCAGTGCTCTTAACAGCCTCACCATCGCTCCAGCCCCCTTTCTTTCCTGATGCGAACTCTTTATTTACCCAGGCTATTCTTAAATCCCAGGGTTTAGATGTTCCTCTCACCTCAGTTGGAAACACATGCTCTATACCCCACGACTTTGGTGATTTGGGTAATTTTAAGAAGTATTTTTACCTCTCTCTGTCAGCATGAGTCTTCGGACAAGCGGCAAGAAACAAGAAACATTACCAGCCTAGAAAACCCTTTCCTGGCTGTCGTTCCCTCGGGTGTAAATAAGTAAGGGGATCTCCCCTTTTATCGCCCGCCTTTGCTGAAATGGTTAATGGTTCCAGGTGAGGGTACTGCCGTTATTTGGAAAGCAGAGTTAAGTACAGACAGATGTCTTCCTGATGATAATGTCTATCACTTAGAAACAGACACATCATAGGGCCCCCCTTTAATTTACAGTGCAGTAAAACTGGTAATAAACGTAGGCGCACTTCACCCTTGCAAAGAGTATGTCTTTATGATTCTGACAAGCTCTCACCCCTGGTTTTACCCTTACACTGTCCCAGCCTCGAACATTTAATATTTAACAATCTGTGTTCTATAAATAATAGATGCCCCTGTCTTCCCCACTGACGATCAGCAGCAGATTTTACTGTTGACAACAGCGATACCCACTCTCTCACCTTCTTAACTTTTTATGTTACCGTTAATTTCCCCTTTGTGGCTGGGAGTCTAGGGAGGGGTTCGGGTCGTTCTGGAGAGAAATGAGCTGTAATAATCCAATTGGAACAGAACACTGGGAGAAGCTTGAGTGGCTCTACGACCATTTCAGCAGTTTGAGGTCGTACACTTACGCCGATGCTAAGTCAGGAGAAAGCACCCTGGCTTCCCAGACCAGAGACGTGCCGACTCCCTGGCAAGTGCCCAGGCCTGAGACATACAACGGAGACCAACAGAGGTAGATTTGGCCACTGTCTTATGCCTAACTTTTGGCAGAATGGGTGAAACGCAATTCAGAAAATTGTTGGAAGACACTAAGAAGCAACCCTGGAGGCAAGATGGGTCAGTACGTAAAGGAGCTTGCTGCCAAGTGCAGGGACCTGAGTTCGATTCCTAGGACCCACGTAGTGGAAGGAGAGAACTGACTCTCCAAAGCTGTGTTCCGACCTCTTCCCAAGCAGGCTGTGGCATGCTCACCCCCATAAGTGAATGTAATGAAAAATAATAAAAAGGGAAACAGAGCTCTGGTCCTCAGAATTCTGATCATGCTTCTCTCCTACTGAGAACCCTACCCAATGGCCTCTTCCACCATTTATCATAAAACCCAAGCTCACATCAGAGCCAGCAGGCCCCCTTTAGCGCTGACTTCTCCCCTGTCATGGGGTTGAACGTTGGCTTCCCAGATCAAGCTTCTTCTCCTGAGGGCCACCGTCCAGCCTCCTTGTCATGCCTGATCTGCTCCTCACAGAGTTCCGTGACTCAGGGGAAGCTCCCTGCCACACCTCACACCCCTCGGGCCCCTCCTAGTCCGTCTCCCTCCTTCTAGAGTGGGACCATCCATCCTGAGGGGACCTGTCTCCTTTGTCACTGCCCACTTGGAACCGAGAACAGTGCCTGGGCTGGTGCTGAATGCACGTGCTTGTGCACTGGTGAATAAATAAAGAGGGGGCCGTTGGTGAGGGGAGCAAGAGATGAGCTGCGGGGTCAGCTGCCTCTCTAGGCAGCAAGTGGTCAGGTCAGCTCTCCTGGGTCCTCCCATGTGAAGACCAGAGGACCATCTCGGGGTCACCCCTCCAGTGCCATTCACCCTTTTATTCTCTCTCCTCTCTCTCTCTCTCTCTGTCTCTGTCTCTGTCTCTCTCTCGTTTTTTGAGACAGAGTTTCTCTGTGTGTCAATCCTGGAACTCACTCTGTAGACCAGGCTGGCTTTGAGTTCTCAGAGACCTGCCTGATTCTGCCCCCCGCATCACCGAGTGCTGGGATTAAAGGTATGTGCCACCACTGTCCGGTCCACCTTTTCATTCTTAGAGACACCGCATCAGTCACTGGAGCTCACCTGTTAGGCTAGTCTGTCTGACCAGGGAGCCCCAGGGATCTTCCTTCCCAGTGTTGGTCACAAGTGCATCAACTGGCTTTTTTTAACTTTTTTTATTTTATGTGTACAAGAGCTTTATCTGGTGGTTAGGGAGGTGGCTCAGAGGTTAAGAGCCTTGACTGCTCTTTCAGAGGTCCTGAGTTCAATTCCCAGCAACCACACAGTGGCTCACAACCATCTGTAATGAGATCTGGTGCTTTCTTCTGATCTGCAGGCAAACATGCAGACAGAACACTGTGTAAACAATAAACAAATATTTTTAAAAGAGAGCTTTGTGTGTGTGTAGGTGCACCACATGTGTGCCTGTAACAGAGTCCAGAAGCGGGCGTTGGAACCCCTGGAACTGGAGTTACAGATGCTTGTGGGACACAGTGCAGGGCTCTGGAAGAGCAGTCAGTGCTCTTAACTGCTGAGTTGTTTCTCCAGTTCTCTACCTGACTTCGTTAAAAATGGGTTTTGTGGCTTGGACTCAAGTCCCTGTGCTTATAAAGCAAGCACTTTATTGACTGAGCCCTCTTCCCAGCCCTGTCAGACCTTATCTTGGATCATCCTTGTGTGACAACCCTTTATGCTCCTCTAGAGGAAGGCTTGGTATCTCTTTGCTGAGCCTCAGAGCCCCCAGCAAATTCTGAGAGGATTTGGGGAGGTTGGTGAAAGACTGGGGACAATTGAATGAATGTTGTGAGCATTTAGGGCAGTGGTTCTAAACCTGTGGGTCTCAAACTTGTGGGGAGGGGGCGGGAGGATCAAACAACCCTTTCAAGGGGTCATCTAAGACCGTTGGAAAACATAGATATATACATTATGATTCATAACAGTAGCAACAAAAATAATTTTATGGTTGGGGGTCACCACAACATGAGGAACTGTCTTAAAGGTCACAGCGTTGGGAAGGTTGAGAACCACTGATTTATAGAGCTGGGAATAATTTTCGTTGAGGCTATGAGCACCCATGAGTGACTGGAACCTCGGGCCAACCCGGGCGTTGTTTTTCTGTGTGATTTCTCCTTTACCAAAAGTTAATAAGCCCAATTCGCATTTCCCTCTTTGCTTTCAGAATATAGAACAAAAGCAGTCTACTTCAGTTTTGGCTGAGTTAGGTAAATAAATAGGAAATGACATCCGGTGTGGTGCCTGCCAGGTGGTGCCGGCTTGGCAGAGCGTTCTTATAATTTCAGTACTTGGGAGGCTGAGGCAGGAGGATCTGAGGCAAGGGGGTCATGAACTCAAGGTTAGCCTGGACTACAAATTAAGACTGTTTGAAATATATATGTGTGTGTGTGTGTATATATATATATATATATATATATATATATATATATATATATATATATATATATATATATATATAACACGGTATGCCTGTACACTTGAATACACATACAAACAGAAGTAGCCGGGTCTGCAGGCACGTGCCGCCACAATTTACCTTCTGACGTCGACCCCAGCAGGCACAGCTGTTGGTGAAGCGCCTTTTGCCAGCTGCTCTCTAGTGGCGCAGTCAGTCTGGAAAGCCCGGCGGAAGGAGCAGAGGGCTTTCTGCTGATCCCACAGTACTGACGGCCGAGTGGGAGTTTGGAAACAAGCTCCCTCGCCTTCTCTCTCCGATTTCCTTTTCCCTCTTGTGCCGTTTACTGCTGACTGTGCGATCGTTTGGCAAACGAGGCTCGATAGTGGCTTCAGCCTGTTGTGAACCTGGCAGGAGGACCCCGCATCTTATTAAATAACCCCTCTGAAGCCTCTAATTGTGTCCCTAGAGAAGAAGCCTGGCTTGAAGAGAGGCGGTCCGGGAGTCCAGGGTGCAGGCTGGGAAGAAGCGGTCCTTCCAGGGGACGCGCAATTGCAAGAGTGGGTGCCTGGCTGGCCTCCCTCAGTGCCACCCATAGCCTTGGCGCCCACAAGGTCTATGCCTGGGGGCACTCATTGTGAGAGTGTAGGCCACAGCATCCCCTCTCAGTATAGGCAGGCCCTGCTCGGTAGAGTCAAGTCCCACTTCCTGCCTGTGCCAGGAGCAGACTCATATTCCCTGATGAGAGCCAAAGCGCTGATGGAGGCATTCTTGTCCCCTTCCCAGGCCAGTCAGGCAAACTGGAAGCTCTTCTCGCCCTGGAGAAAGGGGCCTGTGTAGGAAGGCAGGAACGTTCTCCCTGTCTTTGGCATCAGCTTCTGTTCCCCCGGACAAGCAGGTTTCTAGCTCTGGACGGTGGGAAACAGCAGGCGACCTGTCTCCTTGGGTCTCCGAGAAAACAGTTCTCTGGGCCCTGACTCAGCACTTGCTGCCCACAGGGTATTAGTACCGGTTTCATTCAAGTCACAAGGGGCCTAACTGCCACTTGGATGGATGAGCCAGCAGCCCGAGGGGCTGGGGCTTTTCCCCTGCAGTCCTGAATGCGCACTGGTGAGTTCCGAAGTGTCCTAACCATCGGACAACTGAGGTGTTCCTCTTTATCACAAACAGTCAAAGCCAGACGTTGCTGACTGGCAAGCCGTGAGGTAGCCTGGCTTTTAGCAGGCTTTCCCCCACATCCCCATTCCAAAGAATCACCACAGATACGTTAAGCCACACCACGCCAAAATAACAGTTGGTTTGATCTCAGTCCCACAGACGCTGGAAAAGCCAGCCCTGTGTTTGACTGTAGTGTTTGGAAAAATGGCAACGCTTGGCTTTGTCTCCTGCAGCACGGAACTTCGTGTGAAAGGGAGCGTTTCCATGTTGCCATATATGTAACCATCAGAAGCTCAACTGTCATTTAGTCGTGTGATGCTTGCCAAGGCTAAGAGACATGCGTGCATAACCAGAGTCGAGCACGGGTGAGGACAAGCTTGGATGTGACTCCCTGCTTGTGTGCATATAGTCAGTGTCCTGGTAGGTTTTTTTGTCAGCCCGACACAAACCTAGACCTATCTGGGAAGAGGTGATCTTAACTGAGAAAATTCCTACCTAAGATTGACTTGTAGGCAAGCAAGCATGTGGAGCGTTTTCTTGGTTCATGGTTGATGTGAGAGGGCCCTGCCTATTGTGCGTGGAGTCACCCCTGGGCAGTCGGTACTGGGTTGTGTCAGAAAGGAAACCGAGCAAGCCATGGAAGCAAACCAAGAAGCAGGGGCTCTTCTGTGGCCTCTGCTTCAGCTCCTGCCTCATTGTCCTGCCCCATTGTCCTGCCCTGACTTCCCCTGATGACGGACTATAATCTGCAAGGTGAAATAAACCCTTTCCCTCCCATGCTGTGTTTGGTCATGGTGTTTATTGTGGCAAAAGACGCTTCAAGTAACAGTGCAATGTGAGTTCTCCAGTGTCAACTGGCCTGGATTTATAACCGCTGTGGAAGCAAACCTCTGGGCCTGGCTTTCCCTCCTTCTCTTCCTCCCTTCCACTGTTCCTTCTTCCCTCCCTTACTAGCTCATTCCCTCCCTCCCTTCCTCCCTTCCTCCCTTCTTCCTCCCCTCCCTTGAGAGCTTGTTGCTCTTTCAGGGGACCCTGGGTCGATACGCACACACCACCACATCTTTCTCTGGGCATTTCTGTTTGAGTGAGGTGGAATAGCACCTCAGACATACAGACTTGCTTAATAAGTTCCTAGATGGTGTGACTGGCTGATCCAAGAGCCCAACTTTGAGAGCCATTGGCCTCGAGTTGTATGCCACCAGTCAAGGATGTTCACTACCCCAAACACATGCACGTCTAACCCACCTGGTCTCTCAGTTTCTGAAGCTGGTCGGGCGTTTGCGGGACTCTTCTCATTCAGCAACACCAGCCACAAACAGGAAAACGGTCAATCTCTGGGAACACCCTTCGCTTCGCCTTTGAGCAGCAGTGTGG
The DNA here is from genome assembly GCF_982192425.1 of Myodes glareolus. Taxonomy (NCBI): domain Eukaryota; kingdom Metazoa; phylum Chordata; class Mammalia; order Rodentia; family Cricetidae; genus Myodes; species Myodes glareolus. Next base: position 4,878,913 of record NC_142031.1, read on the forward strand.
ACTCTGGCTGGGGAGGAGCAACAGGCTGTGTTTCAGCTGTATCTTAGTCTACTAATAGAACCCGTGGCTCCCGTGTTACTAATATTCGTCTGTTACATTCTTCAACACTTCAACAAGTTCCCATGAAAGTTATCTTCAAGAAAGATTTAGCTGGGTATGGTGGCTCACAACTATAAGCCCAATACTCTGGAGGCTGAGGCAGGAGGATTACTGCAAATCTGATGCTACCCTGGGTTACATAGTGAGTTCCTAGAGAGACTGGGCAATAAAGTGAGAACCTGTCTCAAAACAAAACAAAAAACACAGAAGGGCAGGCAGGGATGTGGCCTTTTATACAAAGCCCTGTCTTGAGGTGTGAGCTCCCCACCTGTAATGCCAGCACCTGGGAGGTAAAAGCGGGAAGGTCAGGAGTTTAAAGTCATCTTCAACTACTTAGGGAATTAGAGGTTGGCCCGAGCTACACGAGAATCCTTATTTCAAAAATAAACTGTATTTGCTATGGTTTCAGTGTATAGTCTTTGCTTTTAGGCAGGAAACCTGTGACAGAGTAAAGTGGTTCAACTCATTGTGGCTGAGGAGGGGAGAGGGGAGGAGAAGTGGAGAGAGGGAGGGAGGACAAGGAAGGGAATGTGGCCAAGGCATGTCCCTAGTGACCCGCTTCCTTTTGAAGGAGTCTGCTCATCCAGGATAGAGCTGGCTCAGGGCACTAGGCCTCCATTCCCGGGCAGGTTTAATCTTTCCCCTAACGAAGTCTTCCCCACCTTGGAGTCCTTCACGCTTGAGCTTCATGTTCAAGCTGCTGGCTGATCCCCCGCTCTGTCTTTACAGTTAGTCCTCTTGCCATCCCTGTGGTTCTTGCTCTGGGGCGGTTTGGAGGTCCCTCCTTCCTGGATCCCATGCTTGCTTTATAACTGGTCCCTCTCCTTTCTCCTCCCTCACAACTGTCCAGTCCCCATGCTGTGGCCAGCTTGAGGACTCTGATCCACGTCAGGTCAAGTCCCTTTGACCTCCCCGTGTGCTTGGAACCAGATTCAAAGCTCTTCCCTGCTGGCAGAGCCCCATCATTGAGTCAGCTTTGAATGCTCAATGCCTTTCTTTCTTTTCCCTTTGCTCCATCATCCAATCCTCAGTCTCCTTGTTTTCTCACTGACCCACAAGGAAGGCCTTTGCCTTGGGCCTTTGCACTGACTTTTTCCTCTGTTCAGGATGCTCCTCCCCAAGGGATCCTGTGGCTGCTTCCCTGTCTGCTTCATCTGTGTTCAGTCCCCTCACAGCTGTGCTTAATTATAACCTGCCCTTCCTTTTGGGACCCCTCATGCTCCTCCCTACCTATTGTACCCCTTCTATTGTCTGGTATATATAATTTATATAATGTATATATAATATATACATTTTACCCCTTCTACTGTCTGGTATGTATATATATTATGTATATATATTATGTGTGTGTGTGTGTATATATATGTATATATATATATATATACACACACACACACACACACATAATTTTTGGCGTTTACTATCTGATATGTATATATATTTTGAGACAGGGTTTCACTCTGTAGCCCTGGCTGGCCTGGAACTCACTATGTAGACCAGACTGGTCTCAGACTCAAGAGATCTACTGGCACAGCCTCCTGAGTGTTGGGATTAAAGGGGTGTGTCACCAGGCCTGGCTGATATGCATATTGTAAACTTTATTATATACTTCTATGTTTAGTATTGTTACATTCTTGTTACTATAACGATTCACCTGATGGAAGCAACTGAAGGGAGAAAGGACTTATTTTAGCTCCCAGTTTGGGGTACAGTCCATCTTTGTGGGGGAATCTTGGCAGCCAGAGCTCGAGGCAGCTGGTCACATTGCCTCTGCAGTCAGGAAGCAGGGAGTAGTGAATACCCATTCTCAGCCTGCTTCCTTCATTCCAGGACACCAGCCCGTGAGATGGCGCCGCCCACAGCGAGGGGTTCTTCCTGTCTCAGGTACCCTAATCTCTCATAGCATGCCCGGAGGCTTGTCCCAAGATGGTTCTAGATCCAGTCAGGTTGGCACCTGTGGTCATCACAACCTCCCACTGTGAGCAGGTTGACCCCGAGAGGGTGGGGCTTCCCACAGGCTTTATCACAGGCAGAGGCCTGTGGGCTGGGGGTGAGTCTCGATGTTAGACAAAGTCATTGTGTTCTGCTCGCGCTAGGCCTTGCCCTGGGTGCTGGTTCCTACCGTGTTCGTCTCATGAAGATGTGCAGAGCTTGCTCTTGTGATCTCACTCGTAACAAGAAAGTAAAACGCTTTGATTCTGAACAGCGGACACCCAATTAAAACCTGTAGTGCAAATTCTATTTGCCCTTAATAAAAACCTGGAGTCATATTTTAGGGGGTGAAAACTGAGGGATCAGAGAAGCAGAGCAGACAGCCACTAGAGAGACCTTTTACTAACTCTACCGAATCCTTAGACCCAAAAGGCTGTCCTGTCCTCAGACTGCATTCTCTCAGACTTCACTGAGCTCCTGTCTCCTCCTGTCTTATTTTCCTCTCTCCACCCAGCCATATCGGTCCTGTCTCCATCTCCCTAGTGCTGGGATTAAAGGTGTTGGATCCCAAGTGCTGGGATCACCTTTGTGTGAGCTCTGCTTTTCTTTTAGACTGGATCAATCTCAAAGTAGCCCAGGGTGGCCTTGAACTCACAGAGATCCCTGTACCTCTGTCTCCTGAGTCCTGTGCTACCACTGCCTGGCCCCTAGTGACTTAGCTCTGTATTCTGATCTTCAGGTCAGGCAGGCTTTATTTGTTAAAACACAAACAAAATATCACTACAAAAACCTCCTTCCCTCAGTCTGGGAAGGGAACCATGTGGCTGCCATCTTTGAAAACAAGAAGAGCCCTGGTCCCCCTTTGTCTTCATCACCCCCCACTTCATCTCACTGTTTGCAGATACTGCACCAGGGACACTACTTCCTTCCATAGTCAATCTTCCCCTTCACTGCAGTGACCACTGCCCTTGGTCATTCTCCCCCTCACTGCAGTGACCGCTGCCCTTTGGACTCCACAGGAACAGCTTATCAGAGTAACTGGTAGGCTAGAGCCCCACCAGTCTTCTGAGTTCTTTTTTTTTTTTCTTGTTGAATTTTTACTTTATTTATCTTTTTGTTCTTTTTTTAAATTGTTATTTATTGAGCTCTACATTTTTCTCTGCTCCCCTCCCTGCCTCTCTCCTCCTGCCTTTAATCCTCTCCCAAGGTCCCCATGCTCCCAATTTACTCATGAGATCTTGTCTTTTTCTACTTTTACTTCCCATGTAGTTTAGATCGATGTGAATCTCTCTTAGTGTCCACATTGTTGTCTAAGTTCTCTGGGAATGTTGTTTGTAGGCTGTCTTTCTTTGCTTTATGTTTAAAAACCAACTACATGAGTACATGTGATAATTGTCTTCCTGTGTCTGGGTTAAGTCCTCTGAGTTCTTAATTTTGTTTTTGTGTTTATTTATTCTGTGTGTACCACGCATACCCTGACGAGTGTGAAGAGAGCAGAGGCCAGCTCCCAGGAGCTGGTTCTCTCCTTCCACAGTGAATTCTGAGGACTTGCATCACCAGGCTTGTTACCTGCTGAGCCATCTCACCAGCCCCTGTGTTTTTGTTTGTTTTAGGATGGGGTCTCACTCTCCCTCACTCTCCTACAGGCTGCCTAGAATCTAACTCTATAGCCCTGTTGTTTTGAAACTTTTTTTTTGTTCTGAGACAGGGTCTTATTGTGTGACCCTGGCTGTTCTGAAACTTGCTATGTAGAGCAGGCTGACCTTGAACTCACGTGGATCTTCCTGCCTCCGCCTCCCAAGTGCTGGAATTAAAGGGGTGCACCACTGTGCTCAACTCTTCTGGACCACTTGATAGTCATCTAGACTCAGCCTCTTGATGCCTAGGATTACCACACCTTATTAATTAGTGACTGGGCTGAGATGGCTCAGAGGTTAAGAACACTGGTCATTCTTCCAGAGGACCCAGATTTGGTTTCTAGCACCCACATGGTGGCTTACAATCATCTGTAACTCTAGTTCTGGGAGATATAATGCCCTCTTCTGACCTCCATGGGCACCAGGTATGACCAGTGGTACACAGACATTCACTAAAGCAAAATATTCATATAAATAAACTTAAAAAAACCTAAAGAAAAAATTGATGATTCTATTCTATTTTTTTGGGGGGAAAACTTTAAAAAAGATTCTTATTTTTTTTATCAGATTCTTATATATTTGTTTATTCTTTGTATGTGAGTGTTTGCCTACTTTTGTGTCTGTGTACCATGTGCAAGCAGTGCCTGCGGAGGCCAGAAGGGGGCAGTAGATCCCTTGGAACTGGAGTTCTGGATGGTTGTGAGCTGCTAATGAGCTGCTAATCTCTCACAGTTAAACGTTGTTTGTAGGAAGAGAATCTTACTGGTTGTGTTGCCTGATGCTTTTATCCCCTTTGCACACAGGTAGAAATATCAGAGAAACAATTTTCAGAGTCTAAACGTAGAGGAAAACCAAGCTTGCAGTTTCAGGATTGCTCAGTTACCATGCATGGTTGCCCCAAAGACTCAATATTCACTAATAGTTTGCATTTTTCTTATCCTTCATTTTGCTCTGGAAGAAAACCATCCATTGAATAATGATAATTAATTTTAAAAAGAAGACTACTGCTTTTAAAAATGACACACTGAAAAAGAAAGAGGTAATTGCATGTATGCTGAAAAGGAAATACCACATGTAGATGTGTGTATGTGTGTGTGTGGGGTATTTAGCAAGACCTCTTTCTTATTCCTGTATGGGGGCTTCCAGGACTTTAATTCAGAAGCACTCACAAGTCTCACTTACTTCTATTTTGTTGCCATTTTAGGACTGACTATGTAGCCCAGGTTGGCCTGGGTCTCTCAATTCTCCTGCCTCAACTTCCTGAGAAGTGGGATTACAAGTATGAGCCAACACCCTCACTTCCCTCTGCTTAGAAAAATAATTGGCGGCACCTGGAATTTTTCATGTTGCCATCTGTCTTGGCAATTGTTCACCGTCAGGCAGTGGAGCAACCTCGTCCATCTTCTGTGTGTGCAGCCTGCCCGAGCGCTTGGGATGGCAGAGGAGCCTAGACCGCAGCAAGGACAGGGGTTGCTGGAAACCCTCCAGGTTTTGGCTTGTTATGCCAACCTCCCACTCTGCTTCCTCGTGCATTTGTGTTGATCTTAATATAAAATCATATTTAAAAGCAGACGCTTTAGGTGGTGTGCCTTGCCTACACTGAGACTTAGCCCTTGGGGACATAAACACCCTCTTTTAAATTAAAAAAAAAGCTCAGGGTAATGTAACTGCCCACCTTCCCTTTACTCCTCTCCCTCCAAACCCTCCCATGTACCGGCCCTTTCAAATCCATGACCTCTTTCTCATTAACTGTTGATATATGCATATATATGCATATATATAATATATATATCCTATACATATATTCCTAGATACCAAAATACAACCTGGTCAACCTGTTTAACGTTACTTGTATGTACTTATTTTCAGGGCTGACGATTGGTATTGGATAACTCTTTGGTGGGCTCTTCCCTGGGGAAGGTGTTTCTCCCCTGCTCAGCATTCCTGAATTGCCTGTACTTCTTTGTTTGGCGTCAAGGCCTCCTGAGATTTCCCCTGGTCATATTTAGGCAGCCGTGTTGGCGAGACAGCATGGCTGTGACTCCGGACAGCTCCCTGGCGCTCTGGTTTGCAGTCTCCTCGCCCTCTCTTCTGCAAGGATCCCCGAGTCTTAGACTTAGGAGTCGGGTTTTCGATGTCTACACTGGGCTAGGCTCCACAGCCCTGCATTTTGATAGGTTGTGGTTTTCTTTTCTTTTTCTTTCCCCCCAAGATCTGTCTTTTTATTTCCTTAAGAATAGTCTGTTAAACCACACAATGGATCTGCTAACTTGTGAACCACGTCCACTGGTCTGGGGAGACAGAGAACGAGAAGGCGGGAGGGAGATGTGTTAGGGATTATGGGGCAGCGGGGGAGTGGGAGGACTCGGTTGGAAATGGTTATGATCAAGTACATTGTATTCATGTATGAAATTATCTAAGATAAGGGGGAGGGGAGGAGAAAGAGGAGGAGAGAAGAGAGGAGAAAAAGCTGCGGTGTGTGGCAGGGTTTACATGGAAGGACAGAGGCATTCTTTGTTGGCTAGCATGGGAAGAAAGACTGGAAAATGTAGGCTTCCTTCACATGGCAGGAAATGGCACCAATATTGTTTCACCCACCAGACTAGCGCAGTAGTGAATGTAGTGTGAGAACAGTCTATGTCAGTGACGGGCTGAAACACATGCCCTAAGGTTCATCCTGTGAAGCCCTAAACTCCAGACTCTCAGGATGGATTGTACGTAGACACTGGCCTCTGAAAGAAAAAAAAAACACGTTGGGGTTAAGCGGAACCTTTAGACTGAGTCCTTATCTGTCTCATCCGTGTCCCTCTAAGGAGAGAAGAGACATGTGAATGTATACAGAGGTAGGTCACCTGAATGGGCACAGCTAGCAGGCAGCCATTTGCCAGCCTGAAAGAGAGACCTCAGGGCTGGAGGGATGATGGCTCGGTGGTTAGAGCACTTGTAGCTCTTAGAGAGGACCCTGGGTCAATTCTCAGAGTTCACATGGTGGCTCACAACCATCTGTAATGCCAATTCCAGGGGATCTGACATCCTCTCCTGTGCTACACACACGTACATGTATGTGCTACACACACATACATGCAGGCAAAACACTCATACATGTAAAATAAAGTAAACAAATCTTTTGAGATGGGGAGGGCTTGGAAGAAAACGAACGTGTTGATATCCCGATTTTTGATTCCCAGCCTTCTGGACAGTGAGAAGAAACTTCTGTTGAGGTGCTCAGTCTGCGGTGCGCTGAATGGCGGCCAGAGCAAACAGATGGAGCCATGCAAGAGTGAGCCTAGCTTCTCTTTTACCTAGATTTCCTGCCCCCACAGTACACTGGCTCCTTTGGCTATTGCTGGACTGAGCATTCATGCATGCACGCATTCAGTCGTTCCTGCACACTGGTGTGTCCCGGCTCAGTCCGAGCACACAGTGGTGACAACCACGTTTCTATCACAGAATGTTGTGTAGCGACTTCCTCAGGATTAAAATATCCCTTTCTGAAAGGAGGAAGGAGACTCATGAGACTCACCAAATTAAAAAAACATTTGGGGAGCTGAAACTTAACAGATTCACAAGTTCCCTCCCCAGGGCTAAACAGTGACTGGGGGAAGAGGGGAGGAGAGGGGAGGGGAGGGGAGGAGAAGGAAGGGGAGGAGAGGAGAGAGGAGGGGAGGGGAGGAGAGAGGAGGGGAGGGGAGGGGTGAGAGAAGAGATGGTGGTATCTGGGACAGCTTCTTTAACCAGACCCCTGAGTTGCCTCCAAGGTATTCTGTGTTGGGGTGGGCGTTCTGGTGCTGCTGCTACCTTTGAGTCATCCGTGGTGCTCCCTTAAGTAAATAACTCCTCACCTACCCAGGGCCTATGAGTAACCCTCATAAACTGACTGGTTTGTGATTTGCATAGAATCCTCCTTTGGTCTGTCCTTGGCTCCCTGTCCGGGGTGAATTGACATTTGTGTTGTGTCTCCTGAGGAAGTCTCACAACATGGAGCTATTGTCTCATGTCCCACCTCCACACTGAGCCGTACCCTCCCTCTATCCTCTCTGAAAAAAAAAAAAAAAGGGAGATGGGAGAGACATTAAAAATTAATTAATGGCACGAAACAGAATTTATGGATTGTTTTTCCTGCTTTTAAACAGAATCTTCCTTGCAGAGTGCCTTGTTAAATAGGGGCGCTGAGGGGGAGTCAAGTCAAGGGGAGCCAAAGCTGGCTTCCTTTCATTATGAGTGCGGCTCTGAGCACCCAGGACAGCCAATTTGGAGACTCGCAGCTCCGATGGCGGCCAAAGCTATTGATTTCCTGCATGTGTGTTTCCACAGACTTCCTTAGTACAGAGAAGTGCTCAGATTCTCCCAGCAACCTTTGGATCATTCTGCCTCTTGGCAGGGAGGTCAAGGGGTAAGCCTGAATAGGTGGGTCAGGGTTTGCAAGGACTGGCTTCTTCCACTCAGCCACTCCCATCCCCTGCTTCCCTGGACTCTGTTCACTACCGGGTACCCAAAAGAGCGAGAAGAAAATCCCACTGGGAATTCCATACGTCCAGCTCTGCACTAGGAACATGCTCTCTGGACCCTTCTAGAGATCATTGCAGAGATCCACCACTAACGTGCCTTTCACGCGCCTTAATTCCCTCCAGAACTTTACCCATTGTGGCAAACACAGAAAGAGCATTCTTCCCAGGGAGAGCCATTCATCACAGCCTTTCCCAGCCTCCGCCAGCACAAGAGTCACATCTACTGTCAACGGGGAGGAGGGAGCGCCAACAGGTATTTTTAAAGAGCCTTTATCCACCGGGGGATTGGAAGGAAAATATCCCCTCTGAGCGCTTAGTCACACATATCAAAGGAGACAAGAGTCTCCATCTTCATTTGCATGGCCCAGGCATTAGATGTGGTCCAGTTCCACCGAGCTCTGCTTGCCGAGGCAGAACTACCAGCACTTTTCAAGCCTTGACGGAGACAGAGAGAAAATGCAGCCAGGCAAACAATACATCACCCTGCCAAGGCATTTTCCATTTTTAAAAGGACAGAACAATTTTACATTATTTTTGGAGCCTCTTTGCAGCAAATATCCCTTGACATTTGTTCTAGTGCCCTGGTCAGCCTGTCTGAAAGTCTTAGTGGGTTCCAGTCTGCAGCTCCTGCGTGTCACTAGGGACTTCCTCTGCCGTGGGCTCTTGAATTTCCAGACATATAAGAAGGGCAAATAGCTTTCTCCTTCTCCTTTTCCTCCTCCTTCTCCTCTTTCTCTTCTTCCCCTTCCTCCTTCTCCTCTTCCTCCTCATCTCCCTCCTCCTTCTCCTCTTCTTCCTCTTCATCTCCCTCCTCCTTCTCCTCTTCTTCCTCCTCCTTTTCTTCTTTTTCCTCCTCCTTCTCTTTTTCCTCTTCTTTCTTGTCTTCTTCCTGCTCAGCTCCCTGCTCCTTCTTTTCCACCTCCTCTTTTTCCTCCCTCCTTTTTGCACAGGCAGATTGAACTCGACTATGCAGAAGTGGCCAATTAAAACGCCACCCTGGCGGTAAGAACATGGTGTTTTGGGAACCTGAAGTTCTTGAGTGGATAACTGATACTCAAGGCCCACAGCCACCAGAAGGCAAACATAGAACAGGCTACAGTTTGCAGGTAAGTATTTAGGAGACCCGAAGAGAGGCCTGGTAGAAGACAATGAATTGTACTCACGTATGCATGTGAAGAAGAGGCTCATGGGGAAGAGGTAAACAGAACTATTTCTGGAAGATACCAGCATCAGCCACTTCTGGTTAGGTTACATGAAACAGTCTTCGGTGTCTGAAGAATCCTGACATAGGTATTTCATAAAATTCGTCAAACTGTTCACATGTGCATGCATGTTCATGATCAAGCACATGTGTGTGCATGCAATAAGCACATGTGTGTGCATGCATGGAGAGGACAGAGGTTGGCACTGCATGTCCTCCTTGATGGCTCACCACCTTTTGTTTTAGGCAGGATCACTCACGCACCTCGTGCTTGCTGATTTTAGCCAGTCTGTTCTGTCACCCCTCCCCTGCACCTGCGCACACCAGCATTTGGGTCACATAGGTGTGCAGTGTGGCATCCAGCTTTTATGTGGGCACTGGGGTCCAACTCAGGTGCTTTGATTTGCACATCAAACATTCTTAACCCCTGCTTTCTCTCTTGAGGCCCAAACTGGTCTTCAAGGTGATCTACATGTGGCCCCCTCTTTGTCCAGTGGGATGTGTTTTATTCTGGGTTGGGTGGTTGATTTCATGGTTTTGAATGCCCAGTCCAGGTTGGCCTGAAACATCTCTGGAACTGACTGATGAATCTGAGCCTGCCCTAGGAAATGTTAGTCAGCTGGCCAAAAGAGATAACCCCACATAAGACAGAAGAGTAAATGATTTTATCTGCGAGTGATTATGTCTGAGAAGATGAGAAAGAAAAAGATCCTTGTCACTGGAGAAAACTAGCCTTTGGGGACTCTTTGCCCAGGTTGGAAGACTGGCTTTCCACAGTGTGGGTTAAGAAAACAGTTGCAGGCTTGCTCAGTGTCCTCACAGATCAAGAGCAGAGAAACAGGACTTCTTTTTCCCGTGTTTACAAAGGGGAGGCTCTGCAAATCAGATCTACTTGGAGCGTGCTTCCCAGGTCTGCTTGGAGCGTGCTTCCATTCACAAGCAAATTCTCTTTGAAGAAACCTATTTTTGAATTGCTATTTACTACTGAAATTTTAATTTTCGCTTTTAGTATTGTCACACACGTGGTTTGACTCTTTGTGGGTGGCGTAGCGAGGCAGATGGAAGCCTCGCCTAATGAAAAAGGAGCGTCGGCTTTCATTCCAGAGGGTGAAAAGCTTAGGGGCGTCGTAATTACCCTCTGATTCCACGCTGCTCTCATACACACGCTTGCGGTGTGCTGAGAACGTGAAAGAACACGCCGCTGCCACGAAAACAATCTGTTTTCACTCTTGAGAATCCGATTTCTTTTTTTTTTTATTTTTTGGCTTATGTTTTTCCCCTTTTACTGTTAAAAAAAATTTAACCCCTTCTGAACTCCTTTAGTGTAATAAGCAGTCTTAGAGATCTTCGTGATGAATTCCCTTGCCTCCTTCGAGTCTGTGCTCAAATGTAAATTTATTTTCTAAATACAAATTATTAAAAAGCATATGTATTTAGGAAGTACTAGGTGATTTTTCTATATAGACAAATATAGTATGATATAGTGCCAATTTCTTTTTCTTTTCTTTTTTTTTTTCAAGACAGGATTTTTCTGTATAATAGTCTTGGTTATTCTGGAACTAGCTCTGTAGACCAGGCTGACCTCAAACTCACAGAGATCCACCTGCCTCTGCCTCCCAAGTGCTGGGATTAAAGGCATGCTCCACCGCTTCCCATCTAAGATGCCAATTTCTTAATCATGACTACACTGGTCATTTCTATTTAAAATGAGACTGTGCTCTGTGTGTGTGTGTGTGTGTGTGTGTGTGTGTGTGTGTGTGTGTGTATGGCGGTCACATGTGTATGCAATTTTTGAATGTGTGTGGGCGCACAAGGGTGTTTGAGTCCATGGGAATTGACATTGGGTGTCTTCCTCTCTGGCTCTCAAACCCCTTCCATTGAGGTGGAGCCTCTTGCTGGAACTCATGACAACCTGACTCAGCTTGTCTCAGTCCCAGCTTGCTCCAGGGCTCTCCTGTCTCTGCCTCCTAAATGCTGGGATTACAGGCAGGTTGCCACTCCCACCTGGCACTTCTGCCCCTCCCTCTTGTCATGGGCGTGCCACCTGCTGAACTATCCTCCCTAGCCCCAGAACTGGCACTCTGGGTGCTTTTGTTGTTATTTGAGACAGGGTCTTTCTATGTAGTCTTGGGTGTCCTAGAACTCTCTATCTAGACTAGGTTAGCCTTGAACTCACAGAGAGCCTGTGGAATTAAGACATGTGCCACCATGCCCAGTTCTCTTTGTGCTTTTACCTGCCATTTTTGTTCTTGCTTTTCTCCACACAACCTTCTCACATAGATTATAGAGTGAGGTATATAGACCGTGGAGTGTCTCACCTAGACCGTGGAGTGTCTCACCTAGACCGTGGAGTGTCTCACATAGACTGTAGAGTCTACTTACTTGGCCTTCTACCAGAACAGAAGTATCAAGAGAGAGGGATATGTGTTCTGTTTAATGATGTACCTGAAGTTACCTCTCTGTTAAGGGTATTGCTATGTAGCGCAGGTTGTCTTTGAACTTAGGACCTTCCCACCTCAGCCTCCCGAGTGCTGGGAGTAGAGGTGTGTGGCACCACACTGGCAGCGCTGTGTTTCAGTAGCACAGGGCAATGCCAATGACTTGATAGATGCTCAGCTGCTGTTGGAAAGGCAACTGAAATTGGGGAGTGAGCAAGAGGTTCCTATACCAAATGGATTCTCTGGTTTGGGGCATATTGATCTACAGGGTAACCTTTTAACTGCTGTTTTACAGACAAGGTAGAAACAGGAAATGAGGCAATGCCGATTTGGTCCACATGTCAGTCAGCTTCACCTGTCACCTGGACACAACCTGGAGTCACGTGTGCACCTCAGCTGCAGAACGGCCCAGATCAAATCGGCCTAAAAGCAAGTCTGTGTGACATTTCCGTAATTGCTGATGATGTGGGAGGGTCCAGACCTCTATGGGCAGTGCTATCCCCTAGGCAAGCGGTCCTGGGTTGTGTAAGAAGGGTGGCTGGCGGCCAGGCAGCGTTGGCGCACGCCTTTAATCCCCGCACTCGGGAGGCAGAAGCAGGCTGATCTCTGTGAGTTTGAGACCAGCCTGGTCTATAAGAGCTGGTTCCAGGACAGGCTCCAAAGAAACCCTTTCTCAGAAAAAAAAAAAAGGGTGGCTGGGCACTAGCAGAAGTAAGGCAGTAAACATCCATCCTTCATAGTGTCTGCTTGAGTTCCTGCCTTGAGTTCCCCTCCCTGATGAACTGTATATAATCTGAAAGCCAAACAAACCCTCTCCTCCCCATGTGGCTTTTGGTCATGGTGTTTTATCGTAGCAGCAGAAGGTAAACGAGAGCATCGCATAGACAAATAACTTCTTTCTGTGTAGTCAACAATCCTAAACATAGCAGTTGTCACCCCCTGGGCCACTAAGTGGTCTCACGGATCCTAGCAAGCATCCTCGCTTGCCTGCATCTGCCTCTGTCCTGTGAATTCTCTGAGCCAGCCTCAGCATCATGCAGGCTCTCTCAGAGAATCGTGGTTTTTATCTTGCTGAGGAGTGTCATGGAAGAACGTGCATTCTATCCCCTCGAGGAAAGCTTGTCGAGCCTCCTGGGTTATACCATCGGATGCTGGCTGCGTCTCCAGCCACACACTTTGTGTCCACACCTCCGCTGTATTTCATATGCATATATTCCCTTAGCCTTCTGATGTTTCCACCTGAATAATTTAACAGGCATTCGGAATTGCTAGCATGTCCCAAGCTGAATTCTGGATTTCTACCCTCAGTTAAGCCCTCACCCCCTGGCTTTAAATGCCACTCTGGGGACTATTTTGCTCAGACACAATTCCCAAATGTTGAGACCAGCATGGCAGGACAGATCCGGCATCTCAGCACTGAGGAGATGGAGGCAGGATCAGGAGTGCAAAGTCGTCCTCAGCTGCCTGCAGAGTTCAGAGTCAACCTGGCCTACATGACATTTCCCGCCAGAAAATAATAACAAATAAAAATAAAGTCTGGTGTGGTCATACATGCTTTTAATCCCAGCACTTGGGAGGCCGAAGCAGGCAGATCTGTGTGAGTTCAGGGCCAGCCTGGTGTATGTATATAGTGAGTTCCAGGCTAATCAGGGCTCTATAGTGAGGCCCTTCTCAAAACCAACCAATTAACCAACTGAACAACCAACCAACCAACCAACCAGCAAAACAAAACAACCCAAATACCAAGAGTCAAACCTTGGACCAAAGCATCTCTATTTTTTTAAATTTATTATTTTTATTTTATGTTTATTAGTGTTTTACCTGTATGTTTATCTGTGTGAGGGTGTTGGATTCCTCTGGAACTGGAGTTACAGACAGGTGTGAGCTGCCATGTAGGTGCTGGGAATTGAACCCGAGTCCTCTGAAAGAGCAGTCAATACTCTTAACCACTGAGCCATCTCTCCAGCCCCTATTTATTTATTTTTTATTTTAATATTTTTTTTCTTAACAGTTGAGAACACTTGTTGCTCTTTCGGAGGACCTAGAGCTTATTCCCAGCATCTAATAGTGTTTCACAACCATATGTAACTTCAGTGCCAGTGGATCTGATGCTCTCTTCTGACATCTAAAGGCACGAGGCACATGCATGTTGCACACACAACTTGCAGGCCAAACACTCATACACATAAAATAATAAAATAAAAAAAGCTGAAAAAATGTATGTGGATGGGTATGTCTGCCAATATGCATATGGGCCATGCTACACATGTGCTAATATTCCCAAAGTACAGAAGAGGGCATCAGATTCCCTGGAACCAGAATTACAGGTGGTTATTAGTTGCTCAGCATGGGTGCTGTGAGCTGAACCCAGGGCCTCTGCAAGAGCAGCCAGGACTCTTAACTGCTGAGCCATCTCTCCAGCCCACGTTTCTATTTTAGCTCAAGTTAATTCTTCAGCAAAACCCAAGGCATCTACCTTCAGCATACATTCTAAAGCCACCTACCTAGCAAGACCTCTTCCCTCTTCTCTGGTTTGATTTTTGCCACCTGGCTTTGTAAATGAGGTTTTATTGAAGCATCGGCGTGCCCATTCACGTACTCATTGTCCAGCACTGCTTTTGTGGCGCAATGGCGAGCCGAGCTGTTGGTAGCGGAGAGTGGAGTCCACAACAGACTCTTCACTCTGGTTCTTTACTGAAGACTTTACTGTCTCCTGATGTGGAAAGGCTGGGAACAGCAATCAAAGATGTCAACTCTCGCTCCCTGGGACCTATGAATGCCATTTTATTTGAAAAATGGCTCTTTGTAGAAATGATTAATGCTCTTGAGATGGGGGAGTTGTCTGAATTATCTTGATGGGCCCTGAGTGCCATTCTCTGTAGCTCAATTGTTAAAGTACCTGTCTAACACGACAAAGCTCTAGGTCGATCCTCAGCACCAATTAAAAGGATTTAGTGATGCGCAACCACCAACCAACCCTGGGCTACATGAGACCTTGTATAAAAAAAAAAAAAGGTAGGCCAAGAGCGATCCTGGAGTTGGTACAAACAGAAGGGAAAGGACAATGTAAAGACAGGAGAGAGAGAGAGAGAGAGAGAGAGAGAGAGAGAGAGAGAGAGAGAGAGAGGAAGATGCTAGACTAAGAGAAGATGGATAAGTATCTTTGTAGGGTCTTCAGAAAGAGTGAAACCTTGGGGCTGCCAACATTGTGATTTTGGGTCCAGCGAAACTGATTCCAGACTCTGGTTTCTAGAATTGTAACTGAACATACTTCCGTTGTTTTAAGACATGAAGGTAAGTTGTTAGCACAGCTCTGGGAAGATGATATCCCCTGTGGATGCCACCCCAGAGGCAGAGGTCTGCCATCATTTCCTACCTGGTTTCTCTGTGTCTGGCATGGAGGTGCAGTCTCCACTTGACTGGAGAAGAATCCTTCCAAAGCACCAGTAAGATAATACCCTGAGCTCAAGACCTACCCCCTGCTGGCTTCCTAGAACCTTCAGAATAAAATCCAATATCCCCACAGAGAGGTGCTTGTTCTTTGGCCTGGTTTCAGCTTGCTCCCTGGCTCCACATCCCAGCACTCTTTGCACATGGCCTCACTGTGGGGCTTATAAACACAAAGATGCCCTGGGGTTTTTGAACTTGCTGGTTCCTCTGTCTAAAACATCATCCCAACCACCCCAGAACTGCTATTCTTATTTCCTACAGGATTCAGAGAGAACTTCTATGACCCACTTTCTCCTAAACAAAAACAAAAATAAAAACCAAAACAAAGCAAACAACAACCCAAACCCCCACTTTCTCAATAGTATGTAGCATCTTTCAATTGCTACTTTCAAACTCATACTGTATGTTCCCTCCAGCATGGCAGGCATTTTAGCATGTTTTGTTGAATCCCCAAGCAGAAGGAACTGATATCTAGTATATCATAAGTGCCCCTAAACATGGATGCATAAGGTAAATAAATTTAAACCATATCAAATGAAGGGCACTTAGCTTATTTCTGCTCCATTCTCAAAGGTAACTGTAGGGAATAAATTCTTTGCTGTTGTTTTTTGGATTTATTTACTTTTATTTTATGTGTTTGAGTGTTTGCTTGTATGTACATAGGTACACATGTATGTATGTATGTACATACATATGTATGTATATGCACATGCATGCCTAGTGCCCAAGGAGGCCAGAAGAGGGCACTAGATCCTCTAGAACTGGAGTAGCAGTAGGCTGTGGGTCACCATGTGGATGCTGGGAACTAAATCTGGGTTCCCCAGAGCAGTGAGTGTTCTTCAGCTCCTGCACCCTTTGTTGTTTGGAAACCCTTTCAGTTAGCACAGGAATATCCATGTGCAGACGAGAACAGCGAGAAAGTGTATGTTAGGCCCAGTGGGTTATCTTTTTTCCAGTTAATCATTCGAACTGGAGACCTTTCAGTTGGTAGATATTGGTTTACCTCTGTTGCAGACATGTCTACATGATAGCCCATGGCTTAATATTTAAACAAAACATAAAATTTCTCCTTATTTGAAAATGGAAAGGCTCGGACTGGGAACATGCCTCAGTGTGTAAACATGAGGACCTTCGTTTGAATCTCTAGTACTCGTGTAAAGAGAGATACATGGCTGGACGTGCCTGCAATCCTAGCATTGGAGGGCAGGGACGGATTCCAAGAGCACACTGGCCAGCCAGCCTAGTTGAAACAGTAAGCTTCAGGGAAGGATTCTGCCTTAAGGCAATAGGCAGAGAGAAGGAGAGAGAGAGAGAGAGAGAGAGAGAGAGAGAGAGAGAGAGAGAGAGAGAGACTCCACATGCTTGCGAGAGAGCATGAACAACCACATTCCCCCAATCTCTCTTCCACTCCCCACAACAAAACCCCCAAATTTAACACCCCTCCCAACCAAACACAAATGGAAATCCAAAATAAAACGAACCAAGAACATTGGAAGGCCAGATAGTGAGATACTTCTGGGCCCTTCTTATTCTCTGCTGTAGAAGTGTGTCTCATGGACGAGCCTCCATGGCCACCCAGCGTGACAGTGCTGCCGCACCAAAGGCTTTTATTTCAGTTCTTGTGTGAGTGTGTGTGTGTGTGTGTGTGTGTGGTGTGCGTGTCCTTGTGGAAGCCAGATGTCAACCTTCTTCTTCAGGAGTGATCCACCTTATTTTTTGAGACAGGACCTTTCAGGGTTCTGAGGCTAGGTTGGCTAGCCTCAGTAAGCCTCGCTGGTCTGCCTGTCTGCCTCCTGAATGACGTTGTGACACTACCATCCATGCTGGGTTTTTATTGGATGCTGGGTTCTCACGCTTTTGTGGAAAACACTTTTCCAACTAAAGTGACCTCGCAGCTTTTTCTTTTCTTTTCTTTTCTTTTCTTTTCTTTTCTTTTCTTTTCTTTTCTTTTCTTCTCCTTTCTTTCCTTCCTTCCTTCCTTCCTTCCTTCCTTCCTTCCTTCCTTCCTTCTTTCTTTCTTTCTTTCTCTCTTTCTTTCTTTCTTTCTTTCTCTCTTTTTCTCTTTGGAATGACAGAGTCTCCCTAGCTCAGGTTGCCCTTGAATGTGTGATCCTCCTGCAGGTGCTTCTGTCCTCTGGTTAGCAGGTGTTTGCCGCCACTCCGACTGTATTCCAGGTGTCTGGAAGGTGATTTTGGTGTGTTTGTTTGTTTTTCAGTGTCTTGCAGTGGAGTCTCAGCTGACTTCCAACTGTTTGTGTTGATTCTCCAGTCTCAGCCTTGGAAGTGCTGGAATAACCGGTATGAACTTCCATGCCAGCCTTTTGACGAGTGAATTTCTTGTCACATCTAAGTGGCTTTTCTTTGGAAGACTGAGTGTATAGGAATGAGCTGCATTTGGAAGCACTGGGTATATCTTAGGAGCTTTCTGGATGACTTAGGGGCCACCACTGGTAATCTGGGGTTACTTACAGATCTTACATCTTTGTCAACTGCCGGGAGTCACCCTACCAGACAATGGAAGTGTAAGGATGCTGTGCAGATGCTAATGTCCCCTTGTCCCCTTCCTCCAATCATTGCTGCCTCTCAGCCCTTTCTCTGTAGCTGTAAGGGGCTCAGCTGCTCTCTCCCTGGGTCTGAAGCAGAGGTGCAAATCCTGGTTTCCTACAACTACTGAGTTTGGAAATTGGGAAACTCCTCCAGGTGTAGTGGTGTGTGCTTCTCATTCCAGCCCGAGTTCAAGGCCAGCCTCAGTTACATAGTGAATCTGAGGTTACCCTGCCTGAGTGTTCCTTACTTGAGCCCTTCCCACTCTTCAGAGTTTCACATTTCCTTACTTACCCTACAGACCATCGCATCAGCAGCCTTGAGAAGGACAGGAAGATGGGCTGGGGGTGAAAGAGAATGTCCAGAACAAAACAGAATTGATTGTCAAAATAGCATCTGAAGGTGAGATACATTCCTACTAAGGTGGAACTCCATGGAGGGCTCTGGGGAGAAGGGCATTTAGGGTGTTTTACTCAAGGGTGAGGTGGAAAGGTCTTTTGACCACAGCTATTGTTTAGGTAACTTCTCCTGAAATCCAGTGACTAACTTTCATGTTGTTCTCTGTTTTAATTGCTCAGAGAAAAACGAAGCTGCCTGAAGTGGTCTGGTAGTCTTGGTCCCCTTTCAGTAAATACTGACCAAATGTACCAAATGATCCATCTCAAAATCCCTATAGGTTTCCAGTTCCATAGGTCTGCTCTCAGATTATTTTCTGTGCTTATGATACCCACCTTAGGGCTGTGCGCACTATTAACTTAAACCTATCATCATCGTTATTTATTTTATGTGCTTGTTTTGTCTGCATGTTTGTTTGTGTACTTGTGCCTAGTGTCCTCTAGATCTCCCAGACTTGGGTTGTAGACGGTTATAAGTCACCATGTGAATGCTGGCAACTGAACCCAGGTCCTCTGCAAGAGCAAAAAGTGCTCTTAACTGCTCAGCCATCTCTCCAGCCCAGGCTCATCTTCTGCCTCAGTCTCCCTAGAGTTGGGATTGTAAGCATGAGCTACCACACCAAGTCTGGAACCTATGTTTTCATTAAGATGTTAACTTTAATTATAAAAGCAATGTAACTAACTATATTGTGACCGTATTATAGAAAATAGAGACAGTAAGGTAAATTCCATTTCTTGAACATATGCATCGCTCCTTTATAAAGTGCAGCGTACATGCTCATTCTGTCTCTGTGGGCAGTAGTGTGTGCGTTATTCTCTTTGTTTGCCGTAGTGTGCGTGCTCATTCTCTCTGTGTGCCGCTCTCTTTTGGAAAAGACTTACTGTGTAGCTGGAGGTGACCTTGACTTGTCTCTGACCCTCCTGCCTCCACCTCCTGAGTGTTGGAGTTCTTTGCCTGTGTCACCATGCTTGGTTTATTTGTTGCTGGGAAGGATCTATAAAGCTTCATGCATGCTAGGCAATATACTCTCCCATCTGAGCCACATCCTTAGCCTTCAAATGCAGTATTTTCTACCATTCTATTATATTTATAAATGATCACCAAAATCTTGAGTATCTCTCCTAGCTCCAGCAATGGGTGAGTTTGTCCATTTTGACATGTGACTTGTGGTAATATTTCATTTGTATTTTAACAAATAAAGCTTGTCTGAATATCGCAGTGTAAGACAGCTCCACTGGTTAGCATTACAGACCAGGCAGTGGTGACACACATCTTTAATCCCAGTAGCCACACTAGATTGCCATAGAAACCCAGCTGTAGTGAGTGGTGCATGCATTTAATCCCAGCCCTAGAAGGAATATGAAGATGGGAGGAGACAGCTCTCAGAAACAGTCCCAATCTCATTCTGAGATTCCTGGAGGCAGGATCATCATTTCAGACTGAGGTCGAGGTAAGAGCCAGTGATTGGCTGTTTTGCTTTTCTGACCTTCAGGTTGAACCCCTAAATCTGACTCTGGGTTTTTATTAATTGCGCCGCAGTGGCTAGTGATGTGCTCCACTGTGTGGGTCAGCACAGTTCATCTGTTAAACAGCCAAGCTTTGCACTTTGGGATGTGCCCACTTTTTTTTTTTCTTAAAAGAACTTGTTTTTTAAGTTTTGTGTATATAGGAGGGATGTGCATATGAGCGCCCGTGATCGTGAAACTGGAGTCACTGGCAGTTGTGGTCTGCCAGGTGTGGGTGCCGGGTCTGCCAGGTGTGGGTGCCGGGAACAGACTGTTGTCCTCTGAAGGAGCAGTCGTGCTTCTAACTGTTGAGCCATCTCCCCAGCCTCCACGCTCACTTTTTTTTTTTTTTTTTGTTACAGTGAGAGCATCTTCTTACTTCAAGCACTTCCCTACCTGAGGTTATTTCCTTAGAACAGATTCTCAGAAATGAGATTCCCAGGTCAAAAGACATAGATGTTTTTATGGCTTTTAATACATACCGTGAAATTGCTTTTTGAAAGGGTTATACTAATTTACAACGCCACCAGCGTTTTCAGAGGCAACACAGGTGCTATTAAGAATGCTAATCGATAAAATACTGTACCCTAGTTGTCAAAATTTCGCCTTTTTTGAGGCTCATAAAATTAAAGTTTGTTGAAGAATGAGTATACAATACAAAACATTCTTTTGGGATATCTTTATTTTTGGAATAACCTAAGCAATTCTCCGCGGTGAACAACAGAAAAAGAACACATGTTGTTAGGATTGGCACAGACTGGCTTTGACAATCAATCCTAACGCAAAAACACTCGATTGACTTTTTAGTGCTTCTGCTAACAGCAAACGGAGGGGAAAAAAAATGTTGAGGAATCAAGCGATACAAGTTAACAGAGAAATCTGGAGCTCGGCTGCTTTTCATTAAACTGCGGTCCCTTGGGTGCGCGTGCAGAATTCCTGCACTCTGCTCCTTTCCTCCCTCCTTCCATCCTTTGCTCTTTCTTTTTCTGGCCACGTGCAGAACCCCTGAATTTCTGTGGAGAAGGCGCAGCAGCACTTTGCAGCTCTCCTGCCCCGGGTTTGCGAATCCACCCGGTGTGGCCCTATTTCCAGGAGAGCCGCGCGAAGCTGCGGCCGGAATCCGGCTCAAGTGCGGCGAGCCCGGGAGGGACTGGCTAGGCTAGCCGAGGTCGAGCGTTCCGAGCCCTGGATCCGCGACTGCAGCTTGGGACAGGCACCTATGACTCATCGGCTCCGCCGGTCACATGGACAACGTGACCAAAATAAAGTTTCAGTATTTTAAGCCGCTAGAAAAGGGGACAGAGAAAAGCGAGGCGGGCGGGAGTGTAGGGCTGCCGCGGGGACGCAGAGCCGGCCAGGGGGTGGGGACCGGAGGCCAGGAAGGGGCGGGGCCTGCCAGAGGGGGCGGGGCCTGCCGGGAGGCGCGCCCCTCCCCCGCGGCGGGCAGCGACGCCCGGACTCCCGACCGAAGGGTTTGGGGACACCGCGAGCACGCCTCGGCGCCTCGCGTCCTGTTCCCCAGAGTCGCCCCCCGCTAGCGCCGCAGACTGCGGGATCCCGGAGATCCGGCATGTCCCACTCAGACACCGGGACCCCCACGCGCCGGCAGCGGCTTCCCCGGGAACGTCCTTCAGCTCCGGGAGCACGCGGGAAAAGCCCCAGCACGCCAATGAACGAGCGCCTTCCTCATGACGGTCACGCTGGGGGGCGGAGCTTCCCACAGCCGTTCCCGAGTTCCGGGAACCCCCTTTGATTGGTCTGGACGGCTTGGGAAACACTGTTGTGACGCCCAATCAAAACACTACGTCTCGGCCTCGAGGAAATATTCCGTGTCAGGCTCGTCCTGATTGGACCATCCTTGCGGGCTCTGGCCACTAGGAAGCTTTGTTTAGATCTGGAGGGCGGGTTTTCCTGGGAGTGGGTGGGGAGGGGGCGTTGATTCCAGACCAATCACATTAGTCGGTGCGGTGGTGATCAGCCAATGGGCTGGGTGAATAGGACGCTCCTCCCGGAGAGTAGTGAGACCCCTGGTGCAGTCCGATTGGTCACAAGAGCCGTGACTGGCAGTCGCACTACCCAATGGACGCTGTGCGTGGGCCGCGGGGCGGGGCCAGGGCGGGTGCGCGGCGGCGGCGGGGTGGCTGGGCCGGCGGCGGCGGCGGTACGAGGCGCGCGCTCGGGGTCCCGGTCGCGAGGAGGAGGAGGATGTGGCGCGCGGAGGGGAAATGGCTGCCGAAAACAAGCCGGAAGGTGAGAGCCGGAGCGCCAGGGCCCGGGGCTGTCAGGGTGGCGGCGGTGCGGCGGGCCCGGGGCCGCGCCGGACATCCCGGGCATCGGCGGCGCGGGGCGCGAGCGCGGGGGCGCGGCGGGCGCGGGGAGGGCGCCGGCAGGGTGGGGGGGGCGGAGCGCGGCCGAGTCCTGAGGTGACTCGCGGGCCGGCCGAGCGCGGCGCCCCGCACCCAGCCCCGGGGGCGGCAGGCCGGGGCGGGGGGCTCGCGGGGGTGCGCGGGGCGGGGGCCGGGCCCAGGGAGGAGGAGGAGCCGTGGCACCTCCCGCACCCGGACCGGGGCATTCCCGCCGCGCCGGCCAGGGCGTGAGGGAGCCGCGGGGAGGAAAGTTTCCCGACCCGCGGGGTCTCGCGGTCATCCGTGCCGGCGGCCGTGGCGGCGTCAGGGCCGGACGTTCCCCTCCACAGCCCCCCACGGGCCGCGAGGCGCCTCCTAGCGCCGGCGTGGGGGGTGTCCCCGCGCGGGTCCCCGCCAGGGGGCCCTCCTCGTGCCGAGCGCCCCTCGGTCGAGGCCCCGGGCGACCCCTCCCCCAGCAGGGCCGGGGGCCTCGTGCGGCCTCCCCGCCCCTCACGGCGTGCTCTTCCACTCTTGCCCTTGCACCCTCTCTGCCGAGAGGGTGGGGTCTCCACACTGCCTTGCCCTTTACCTTCGGTGACCCCGTTCCTCGCCGAGCACGGAGGGTTCCGTGCGAGCCTGTCCCCCTTTTCCGGGGACTCCCGTGGGGCCGCGGAGCCTCGGCACGCCGGGTTTACCCTTCTTCGCCAGGACAAGGGGACTCGGGCTTACCCATGCTCTTCTTTCTTCTTTGCTCGCCCAGTGGCTCGTGGGGCCCTGTGCAGCCCTGAAGTCATTTCTTCATAGGAAGGCAGACACTTTTTCCAGATCTCCACTCTCCGCACACTTTCCTGGGTTAGGGTGAGCTCATTTCCTGAATACCCTTCGAGTTGCCCTCTTTCTCGTGGGGAAAACCGGACGCTCCAGTGCACCTCTCCTCCGCTGTCTGCCTCTCTCCTTGGAGTTCCCTGTCTGGGCCAGGGTGGGCGCCCCAGTAAGATGTAGGGCAGCCAGGGCTTCCGATGTGCCCTACCACTTGAGTGAAAAGAGACCTCAGCGATTACTCCTTTCTCGAAAGAAAACAAGGATCTGTGGCTTCCCGTTCACTCTTGGATCTTAGGGGGCACCCTTCACCAATTAACAGTACCCCACTGGGAGAAGGGTCATGTGCCCTTGAATTTTGTGTTCTGATGTCTGTTTTCTGAGCAGTAAGAACCATACTTTATGCGTCCCACTCAAGAAGTCTTTGAATCTTTCTTGGAAATAAACTTCAAAACCATTTTTTTTTTTTTTTGAGAGAACTCATATCCTCCTTATGGCTTCTGTTTCCCAGTCAGCCATATTTAGTGAGCCTGTTACCTTGACTTTTTCTAATTTTCTCAAATTGTATTCATGTTGGCTGGGTAAGGAGAAGCCATATGCCTTTCTATCCAGAATAGGGAGTGTCGACACCCTTGTCGCCCACATGCCATTTGAGAAGAGGTAGCTTGTGTGCTCCTTGTGGTACCAGAACCTTCCTTTGCCCTGGTATGTCTCTAGTGGGATCAAAACATTTCTTTGGATCTTGTACCTTTCAGACAAAGAGGAAATGTCTCTCTTTTTTGCTGTTCTGGTTTTCTTTGGCATCACAGAGCTTGTGATGCCCTCCCTGCACAATTGTTGAAGACACAAACCACTTTGTGCATACATGCAGTCACATTCGTACATGGAGAGGAAGTTCAAAGGGTCAGGTGACAGCTCTTTGCTCAGTGTGTGTGAGAACTGTTAACCTGCAAGCTTGTGTGTTTATATATACATATCCAAATATGTTGTTGGTGACTTCAGGCTTAGAAGAAACAGAAGTATCGTTGATAAATGCCATTTCTTACCACTCCGTCATTTGTCATTTGTATTGTACTGAATAAGCAGAATGCCACCCAGAGCGGTCACCATATCTCCCCTGTGTGGAGTGCTTGCCGATGAGTGCCCATACTTTTCCATTTGGTATCTAGGGATGGTATTCTCGGCTTGATTCTGTGGGGAGTAAAAGTTGTTGTCTTGATTTTTTTTTTAAAACTGCTGTGTAGGAGAAAGATTTCCCATGTATTGGGAAAATGATAGGAAATGGAGAAAAAGCTGCTTCTCCCTGATAGAACTGGGAGCTGATGTCCTTAAGTATGTCCCTGTTGTATTTCAGCCAATGAAGTGAGAGACGCCGTGAAATTAGGAAAAGGTACCGTTGGAAAAGTGCTTGCCACTTCCTGGGAAGGTGGCAGGGTTTTTCCAGGTTCTTCTCTCTGGGGCTGGTGAGTGTTGAGAGTTCAGCAGCCCTGGTTCTGTTCAGGTGCCTCACTGCCCTGTCTCTTGCATTTCCCTCAGCAGTTAAGTCTTACTTGTGTGGAGCCTCACCCTGCATCCAGCTCTGTGTGTGTGCACACGTGCCTTTGTACACTTTCCTAGTAAGGGAGCCCTCTACCTTGATTTCCCAAATAAGGAGATGTCTTAGTTGACTCTGGTTTTGCTTTTCAGCATGGTACCCACCGCCAGAAAGTAAAGCTTTTGGTCTGATTTTCCTGGGTGTGTCTGTGTGTCTTCCCCTTTTAGGCTGTTTTCATCCTGTACCGCTCGTCAGCTTAGGGGGCTTGCTTGTTTCTAGGGGTGTTAGTGAGCCTTGGAAAAATGAAGAGTGGAATACCTGCTACGTATGTTGGCATAGATCCAGGAGAGTCATCTTGTTTCTGGTGCTGGCTCTTCTGTGCCCTTCTCCAGGCCACCAACCACCTTTGGGAGTTGTCCTGTCCAGCAGGGTGCCACACATGGGGACTGAGCAAGGTGAGGTAATGAAGGTCCAGCTGCTTGTCAAAGTTGAATGAGCAGGCGCTTATGGTGTGGCTGTGGCTGGGCTCTGGGTGGTTAGGAATCAGTGCTTTCCTCCTGCCCTCTGCAGGGTTTTCTCATGCAGTTGGCCGGGTTACTCTGGTTTCCTTAGTCACTTTGCTCTTTTTCCTTTGCGTCTTTCTATGCGAACATGACTTCCCCTTCCATCTCTCATTCACCAGCATTTTGGGAAAGGCCAGATGATCTTTTCTCTTGTCCCTTTGAAGACCTGACTCACCCTGTTTCTGGGAATTGTTGGGTTTCTCTATCTCACCTTTCAGTGAATTCTGCATGTTGACATGTGGACAGCAACCTCTCCTCAAGGTCAGATGGGGTCAGCTTTCCCTTTTCAAAAGACTAGCATCCCTCTTGCTCTTGGAGGTGAGTTTATGTCATATTTAGCCACCTCTTCATTCTTTTTACTTTATCAAAAAATTGAATATTATGTCTTTTTGAGACAGGTCATGTTTTGTAGCTCAGGCTAGCCTAGAGTTTGTTGTTGTACAACAGTTTGGCCTTGAACTTGGGGATCAGTCCTCATGCCTCAGCCTTCTGAATGCTGGAGTCACAAGCAGGGTGTGCCATGCCCTGCTCAGCCCCATTTTCTGTTTCTTTAGTTTTCAGGCCCTGGTGAGTTTGGGTTTTCTCCCTGAAATGGCCCTTTATAGAATGAGAATGGAACAGTTTACCTTTGTTTACTAGGTGTTAGTCTGGGTGCCAGATGGATTTGAATTCTTTCTGATCTTGAGGTAACCACTCCTGAGCCATTCCCTACACCCTGTTCATGACTTTGGCCCATTCCTTATGTCTTATTCATGACAGCTTCGAGAACATTCCCTTTGCATCTTATGGGACCAGGAATAGAAGAGGGTTCTCACATGCTTGGCCTCCTGCAGTTGGCCTATTGAGTCTTTGGTAGCATCTTAGTATCTGCTCTTTTGACGTCATTGTTGTGTCTGCCCTCCTTCACTCAGCTGTTCACTCTGGAGCCCTTTCCTGGATGTTTGTTGTGTGCAAGAAACTGCAGGGTTTAGTGACTTTTGCCTGAGACCGTAGTGAATCTTGTTAGCCTTTTTTATAAATGACATGTTACTTTATCTATACTTGACTTTAATAAAGTCTTATAAACTTTTCTGAATTTTAATTTTTGTGTATTGTAATCTTACAAAAAATACTTCAATAGTGTGCTTTCCTGTGGAGCTTTTCCCTTCCATCCTGGAGGAATGGGGGAGGTGAAGAGGATAGAGGGTGTACTGGGAGAGGTGTTTTGCGGCTTTCCTCTAGGCTGTGGGGTTTGGGTTTGTGTGTGTGCACATATAAGAAAGTAGTCACTCTTAGTGTGACTGTCTAGCTATAACTTTTAGGTAATTTAGATATGTGATCGGAATGTTTAGTATACATTAGAACAGCAGCATTGCATACAGGTATCATATGCATGGAACATAGCATTTATACATAAGAGATCATTTTTACGTAAAGAGCTTTTAGAAAAGCATTCTTTTCTTATGATCTCCTTGGCTCATGTATTAAGCACTGGATAAGCCTTCACTCTGTTTGCTCTTCAGTTATCTGAATCTAATGCCTAAGTGTGGCCACCACTCCAAGGCCAGAGCCGACATAGTTACTAGCTTATTATGTGACTTCTAACTCTTTATGCTGTTTGATAGTGCTGTTATTTGTATCTTTCTTTTCTTTTTTACTAAAACCTGATTCTTTTTGGGTGCAGATGAGGTGTACATCATGATGTTGACATTGATCAAAGTTAATCTGAAGTGTGCTCATTCTTTTCCTCTCCCAAGTCAGGTTTTCCCTCCACAGAGGCTGAAGAAGCCATGTCTGTAGCTGTCACTCCTGTGGCAACCCTTCCAGTCTGTGAATGGCTGTCCCTTTGTCTACTGATTGTTTTGTGGTGACAAGTAATAATGTATCTCTTTGCATTTCTATTGCATGGTCCATCTTTAATAGTTTGTATCTTACGGAGTCATCATACTTTGCTTATTGTTCTGGACAACTCAGGTTCTACCTCCTTTTCCCCTTCTGTGCCTGTAGAATAGGTGGGTGGCATGGGATCTAAGTCCCAGCAAGGGGATAGAGGTATTTATAATCGGAGTCTGAGTGAAGTGCTGTCCTTCAGATTACTGAACGTCCCCGTGTAGGATTTTGGGAATTTGTTTTTGCTGAATTAATCTGTCTTTTTTTCTGTCTCTGGTTAGATTGCAGTACAATTCTTTGGATATAGTTAATAACTATACCAGTCATTGGGAACTTTTGTTTGCAGAAAGTTGGGACCCTCTCTTAGAACTCCTCTGCCTCACTCTGTGCTGTGTTGCAATCTGATGTATGGGGTGAGGGTAGAGGTGTTCTAATTCTTTGTCCAACTTACTTTAGAAAGGGGTGCCTGCCTGCCTGCCTGCTCACCCTCCTCTCTCTGTTCTGCTCAGGTTTAGGGTCAAGGCTGCCCAGACACAGTCATATCCTTTTGTTTATGCCATTATGGGTGTAGTACTCAGTTAACCTGTGGTTGTTAGCATTGCCATTAGAAGATGGAGATGGTGTGCCACTTTGTAGTATTTGTCATATGTGAGGATGTGTGTAGACATTCAGCAACAGCCTACTGTTCTTCATAGTAAATATCACCCATCAGTGTGTTGAGGCACTATTTCCAGGTTCCCTTTCTCTGTTTTGAGAATTACTGCTTGCATGGGTCTCCTGGAAAAACTGGTAATGCTTTTTGAGCATTTAAAAAGCCTTGTTCTTAACTTAAAAAGAAATACTATGTACCCCAGTGTGGAGAGACCAGCCAGTCACATTAATCTCCACTTTACTCTCTTTTAAGAGGAATGAACTTTAATTTTCAAATGGTTGACATAAGATGCAGGGACTGAGGTATCTTTTGTTTTAATGGTTCTTTTGTACTCATCCCAGTGTTCTGCGCATTCTTGATATAGTTGCATGTTTTGTTGTACATGAGTCCTTTGCTCATTTAGTTTAGTCACTTTCCCCCCATTAGATTGAGCTAGGCCCCTCCCTGAAGCTGTTAGCACAGGGTGACTTTGAAGGAGGTGTTCTGGCCTGGCCTGTCTTCTTCCCTCTGTTTTCTACAGGGTAGCTTTGCGTGTACTGTGTTGTGCCTTGAAAGAAATGGCAAGCATGGCAGTGCTTAGAGACAAAGTTAGTGACATTATGTTTTACTTCATCCTACCAACCAAAATACCTCTCTTTATTCCCCCCCCCCCAGAACAACATCCAGAAACAGTAACAGTAACAAAATAATCCCAAGCAAAGCAGTCTATCCTGAAGACTAGTTCTGATTGCTCCTGCTGTATTTAGTCTGTCTTTGGTTATGTATTCGGAATGGCCTTTGCATCCTTTCTAGTAGACTGTTCAGTGTCTGTCCACTTTTCCTCATCAGTTACCACCTACCTAATGCCTTAATTTTTCTACTGTATTCCCACCTAATGTTTGCTGGCAACAGTTAATTATGGTGTCCTCTTATGAGTTCTCCATGTGTTGAGAATGGGTTGGAGACTGCTGTGACAGTGTGTACTCTTTGTCCATGTCAGTTGCACACTGTTGAAAAACCTAGCTAGTGTCTGTCAGGATGGAGAAACCAGGTATGTCAGCCTTTTTAATCTTCACTAGTAAGATTTGTTCCTATGTGATGCTTCCAGGATGCACTCTTCATCACCATCTTTGTTCCTCCATGTTTCTCTCTCTCTCTCTCTCTCTCTCTCTCTCTCTCTCTCTCTCTCTCTCTCTCTCTCTCTCTCTCTTTCTCTCTCTCTCTCTCTAGTGGGGGCAAAGTCTCACGTAGCCCAGGCTGGCCTTGAATATGACTGTGTAGTTGAGAATGACCTTGAGTTTCTGATCTGCCAACCAGGTTCTGGGATTGCAGGCGTGCATTCATGGTTGGTTCAGAGGTGTTCTTTCAACTGAAAAAAACAGCTCACACCCCTTGTTTCTATTTTTAAAAAAATGTGTTATAGTTTTCTTTTATCAGGGTTGGTTGAGACTGCCAAGAATTATTTCTGAAGTCAGTTGAGTTAAGTAAGGAATTTCTGTCTTTGTAAATTTAGACTTGGTTTTAGTCCCTTTCTGAAGAGTCTGTTATCCCTTTGATTTTTGAGGCAGTTGAATATCAAACCCTTTGGTGGAAATTATAAGAAATTGGTATGAAGTTTGAAATCATAGGCAGCACAAAGCTACAAGAATGATAAAATTAGCGGTTAATGATTAAGACAGCCTTAAGGTAGTAATTGGAAATGTAATTGATACTCTGTAACAGTCGAGTGCCTGTTTCCACCACAAAGTTGGTGATCTTAAAAAAAAAGCCTTGGTGATCTTAAAGTGTGTTTTTCCCGTTTTAGAAAGTACTTGAGATAAAATAGTTTTTAGTGAAGAAAATCTAAAGTTTGGTGGAAGTTCAGCAGAATGGAACATTTCAGAACTAAATTCAAGATAAGAATTTTTATTTTGAATCCACAAGGGGGTAGTGGTGTTCTATCAAAGATGCTTGTGGAAGTTGAGGTGATCGCCAGCATTCCAGATCTGTAGATAAAACTGGCATGTTTGCATTTTAACTTAATAAGATCTCCTTTTCAAAATGTTTATTGGCAGAATTGTTTATTGCTTAAATTAAAAAAAATCCATTTTGGTGAATGGCTATTTTAAGCTGTGCAGATGGTTAGTGAGACTGTCCTTGTTGTCTGTGCTTTGTAGAGGTCACGAAGGCTCTGAGGCCGCTGCTGTTTTCTAAGGATGTAATAATCTTAACATTAGGGATCTAGAATTGGTGTCTTAAGTGTCTTGAATAGAAGGGTTTTAGAAAATTGTATCTAAACTTTACAGAGTTTTTATTTTAGTATTTCAGTTCTGCCCAAAGATGAAAAATGTGATGTCTCATTTCTAGCTGCTTTAATAGTCCTGAATGAATCAAAGTTTTGTGATAGTAGTTTACGTTACATCATTCCATAAAAGCATCTTTTCCCTATCCTAAAAATCTAAGCAGTTCTGCAGGCTTGTGAGTTTTACTGCTATGTTTAGAATTACTTATGATCAGTGTGTGTGGCAGAGCAAGCCAGTCTGCTCTTGTTGCTTTCACATGCTTTTTGTGGATGGTAGGCCACATCGTGGGAGAAAGGTTTTTTTAAAGGTTTATTGTATTATTTGTTTATATATGTGTGTGGCTGTGTGTGTATGCATGTAGGTACAAGAGATGTGAGCTGCCTAATGTGGATGCTGGGAACCCCACTCTTGTCCTCGGGAAGAACAGCAAGTGCTCTCAACTGCTAAGCCATCTCTTCAGCCCCAAGTGGGAAAACGGTTTATGATGGGGATGGAGATTATATCCTGCTTATTTAAACACCTAAACACACACGCACACACACCTTTACGAAGTGCTATGTACTAACTCTAATAACCTGAAATGGTTCACTCACTCATAAGCGGTGCTTGTCTGTGCCATATGCATGTCATTCCTGGGCTAAAGCTAAAATGGTTTTTCTGTTGTCCTCTCCCTTCATTATGAGCAGGGAAGGGCTGTTTTGTGAACCTTCTTTATTAAGTGACTTTGGTGATTTAACATTCCAGAAGATAAATGCACACACACTTCCTTGTATCCCCCTGCTCTGAGAGCTGAGCTATGATGTCAGCATTTTCATTCATGAATTTTATGCTTCCATTTTTTGTTTTGTATTCCTAAACTGGCATATTCACAAATCATTTTACCACCAGTCAGTTCATAAGTCAACCATGAAAGCTAGAAGATGAGATGCCACAGTTGTTTTGATACTGCTGTAGTTGCTCCTGCTGGTCTGCAGTTCAGTTTGGGCAGGGTTGCTGGCCAGACAGCTTGAGATCTAAGGCAGCAGTTTTAATTAGTTCATGGTTTTTGTGTAGAGCTATGTTGTGAACATATTGATATAAAATTTTTGTTCTTTCTAGAAGGTTAGAGCGCTTTGCTATGTTTCCTTTGTTACAAAGGATATTTATTTTGTCATTTGCTGATTTAGAGGATTCTACTTCATTTCAAAGAGGTTAAGCCTGGGGATCAGATTATGTTCCTATTGGAATG
Organism: Myodes glareolus; assembly: GCF_982192425.1. Lineage (NCBI taxonomy): Eukaryota > Metazoa > Chordata > Mammalia > Rodentia > Cricetidae > Myodes > Myodes glareolus. The sequence continues at coordinate 4,909,894 of NC_142031.1, forward strand.
CATTTGGACTTCTTTGAGCATTCAGTTACTCTAGAAAAACATCAAATGACTTGATTATTTTTATAGTTTTAACGTTTCTGTCTTTGATATGCTGATGTTGTGGAAGGCATAGCATTCCTTGAATTAGAGTCAGATTTCAGTTCTCTGTATTGTACACTCATGTAGTTGTGGACTGTAGCTTCTCCTTCAGGGAGGTTACTGCTTGTAATTTAACCCAGTGAATACAGTCTTGGAAAACTCTTATTCGAGTTTTTCTCTGCAGGGCCAAGGTGGAGGCTTCTGGCATTTTTCATGCCTGTGGCTGATGAATGGTTAGCTGTAAACAAGTTAATTTTTTTTTCTGCTTTCTTGAGTCTTCACTGACTTTCTGAATATTTAATTGCTAAGGACATTTAGAAATATCAGTGTTACTTTTAGGCAGTACCGTTTTAGCTCAGTTCATGGTTAGAGTTGATGATCAGAACTGCATTCATTTCTCTTAATACCCATCTTTTTCTTAAACTTGTGTGTGTGTGTGTGTGTGTATTGAACTCAAGGCTTTGCCAATGTTATCTTATTATGGATTTTTAAAAATTAATCTTTGTTTTGTGTATGCATGTGTAAGCCCTGATCATCACAGCTCACTTTTCAGATCCTATAGAGGTAAACAGTTCTGAAAATGACAGCATTCTACCATTAAATTCTCCTTTTTTAGGGTCAGCAGGATGTCTTAGTGAATAAGAGTGCTTGCAACTGAGCTGATGGACCAGGTCCCTGTAAAACATGTGATAGAAAGGGAATTGACTCCAGCAAGTTGTCCTCTGGCCTCCACATGCCTCCCACATATAAATAAAAATTTTAAGTAAGCAATTAATGTATATGGGGATCAGATCAGAAGTTAGCTTTTGGTGTGGTGTCTTCCAGCTCTTTGGGGGCAGTTCTGTCATTAGGCTGGAACTCACTGGCTGGAATGGCAGGTCAGAAAGCCCCAAGGAGCCACCTGTATCTACTTCCCAGTGATGGAAGTATGCTGTTGCACCTAGTTTTTACATGGGTACAAAAGCACTTTACTGACTGAATTGCCTCCACAGACCCCTGGGATAACATTTTAATCCATGTGACAACTCACAGATACATCTAGCTCCTTGTGTCCTTAAACAGCTGGAGCTTCATGTGCCTTTATGTTGAACTGAGTTGTCTGATAGTAACAGACTTATCTGTGAGCCAGGTTTTTTTTTTAAATTTATATATTTTTTGTATATGTACTAAGGGGGAAGAAATCATTTCACTTCTGGAGATGCATTTGAAAGCACATATGACATTTTTTATTTTTCTTAAGAGTTGAAATATTACATTATTACATTATTTAAATGTAATATATTTATGAGATAGTATATTATTCTTATGTGCATATGATTGTGTATGTGTATATATATAAAATTTGTGTAAAAATAATTGTATGAATATAACTTTCCCTCTTGAAATACTGGAAGTAAGACGTAGGGCTCTGTGGATACTAACAAATGCTCTACCACTCAACTACACCCCTAGTCTTATTTGTAATGTTGAAGATAGGAATTCCTTCTATTCATTCATTCATTAATTCAGTTCATTTACTTACTTATCTTTATAATAAGATGCAATTTTATTTTTTAAATTTATTTAATTTTATTTACGTATTGCATTTAATTAATGCATTGGTAAGAGAGTATTAGATTCCCTGGAACTGGAGTTATTGACAGTTTTAATCTGCCATGTGGGTGCTGGCAATTTAACCCAGGTCCTTTGGAAGAGCATCCTATGTGACTAACCACTGAGCCATCTCTCCAGTCTGAATTATTTTTTATTTAAATTTTATTCTTAAAATTTTAAATTTTCTGTGTTTTGGTTTTTCCTGCATGTGTGTTTGTGTCTGTACCAACTTCTGTGCCTTGGTGCCCGTGGAAACCAGAAGAGTGCTTTGGATCCCCGGAACTCTAGTTATATAGAGAGTTGTCAATAACATGAGGATGTGGGAATCAAACCTGGGTCCTCTGGAAGAACAGTCTGTGTTCTTAACCACTGAGCCATTTCTCCAGCCCTAGGGATTGTTTTTTAAAGACTATATGCTTAGTTATGTGTGTGTGTGTGCATGCGTGCACGTGAGTGCGCACACAGACTTACATGCATGAGAACGCGTGCTAAGCCTTTGGAGGCCCAAAGAGGATGCTGGAACCTGTTGGATTGGAGTTACAGGTGGTTGTGAGACACTGTCATGGTGCTGGGAACTAATCTAGAGTCCATTAAGAGCAGTATGTGCTCTCAACTGCCTAGCCTAGCCAACTCTCTAGCCTCTAGCCCAGGCTCCCCCCCCCCTTTAAATATTTATTTATATGGTAGGGGGAGACGTGGGTAGGTGAGGGGACAACTTGCTTATTGTGGCTGGCCTTGAACTCACAGAAAACTTCCTTCCTCTGCCTTCCTCTGGGATTAAAGATGTGTGCCGCCACCACCTAGCCTAGAATATTAGTTGAATAAAGTAAAAATGTGTTACATTTGCTTGTGTTGTAGAATAATTGTTTAACTATGTCACAATGTGTTACATCTTTTTAACTATGTAAAGGTGTGTTGCTTTTCTTTATGCTGAATTTGTTTAATTGTGTAAAAATGTGTTGCTGTTTTACCTTGCCTGCCCGAGGCACTTGAATGGTCTAATAAAAAGATGAACTGCCAATAGCTAGACAGGAGGGCTAGGCGAGGCTGGTGGGAAGAAAGAAAGGATGGGGAGGCAGCCACCCGGAATCAGAAAAAAGCAGGGTAGACAGGATGTAGATGAGGTAAACGAGCCTCAGGGCAACACATAGATTAACAGAAATGGGTTAATTTAAGTTAAAGGAAAAAAAAAAGTAGCTAAAAACAAGCCTAAGTTAAGGTCAAACATTCATAATTAAGAATAAGTCTCCGTGTCATGATTTGGGGGCTAGAAATTTAAAGAAATCCTGTTACACTTGCTGGGCTCAAACTCTGGTCCATCAGGCTTGGTGGAAAGTGACTGACTGAGCCATATTACTGACCCCAAGAAAGAATTATTTAAAAGTAAAATTTCATAATTTTCAAAACTGTAGGATTTCTGAAAAGTTGGGGACTGTAATGATTAGACCGCACTTACTGGACAGGCCTCAAGGCATTGGCATTATTTATTATTCTTGACCTACCCTGAATCAAGCAGTGATAGGCTAGTCCTCTGGTCACAACCCCAGAGGTTTTTAACAAGTCCCTTTGGTTCCTGGGTAGTGCTGTTCTTCCTTTCCGAAAGTAGCAGGGCTGATTGTGAACTAAGGAGCCCCACCAACAGACGTTTCTGCTGACTTCGCTGTTACTTTTGCGGCCAGGAGGCAAAAGCCTCTCTCTTTGGCCTCCTTACCTCTTGTCTTTATCAGACAGTTCCCATCCATTCATTATTTTTGATTTTGGCTCTTCTCATTGTGTCTTTCCCACACTTCAGCTCTGTGACATGAGTTAGTTAATAAAGATTGTGAGGAGATTGTCGTGATGGATATAAAGGGCTGTCCTAAAAATGACCTCTGAAAGTTCTACCCATTTTGTCCCCTGATGATAAGAAAGTGGATATATATATGTAGTTCACTTTGCTGATACTAGACCGCTTTGTGAAACCTTTCCTTTTGAAATGCCAATACCAGGTCAAGAATAAATTTGTAGGCTCAAACCACGTAAGGGGAATTTGAAGTATAGCCTTTGTTCTACCTCCTTTCTGCTTGCTGTTCATAGAGCCCCCCACCACATCATATTTACATTCAAGAAAGTAAAATATTGTAAGATTTTAATGAAGATGTCAACACTGAAACACTCAGTCTTCTTAAGTATCCTCTGTCTTTAGATATGGATAAGGGTTTATAGTTTTGGAATATATATATATTTGCAGTTGAAAAAGTATTTGCTGACTTCAGATATGTATGTTCAAGATAGTATTTATATTAATTTAACTATGTTTTTTGGCGTTGATTAAGTGTTATTAAAATGTATTGATTGCCAGTAATTCAGTAAACACAGACTCTTCCTGTTAAACTCGTGGGTTGGGGAGTTGCCGTGGTCTACAGCAATCAATAGTATAGTGTTTTTACTTGGACACAATCTCCGGCCGGGTTCTCCAGGTCGGCAGTTTCGGGAGGCCTTGAACATAATTCACTTTTTGAGTTTCTTTTATACTGAAAGATACAGGGGGGCAAGTTTAAGTTCCTGGTGTTCTTGTAAATATTCCTTGCCTTGTCCTTTCATCTCTGCTGTTATGAAATATGCTGGCTGAGTTTGTTGGCTTTGACAAAGCTTTGGTGGAGGTTTCTTCCTCATTTAATTTTATTGATGAAAGCTCTTGTGCTGAAAAAGAAAGCTATAACAAGTGGAAAGGTGGTGAGTGGGTACTCAGAGCTTTTGAAGTACTTGTCTTTCTTTCTAGGGGTCCTCTAGAAATTGATCATAGATTACCTGACCAAATTTAGAGCCCAGAATTTACTGCAGGTATTTCAGTGGGAAGAGATATCTGTTTTCTGTACCAGTCACATTATTCTAGTGCTTGTGCAAGTGCACATTGGTGCTTGTGCAAGTGCCCTCTGGTGCAAGTGTGGTGACGGGATGACCTCTTAGCTTGCCCGAGCACACCCTGTCAGTCTTTATCTGTCTTTATCTGTCCTCTTGGTATTTGTAGTTTCTCTGCCCTCTGGTTATGCCATGCCATTACCTGCTCTGGTGCTCCAGTTGTAGGGACTGCTCTTTGCTACCTTCTGCGCATCCTGCCAGTTCTACCCTGCAGAGGTTCCTTGCTCTTGCCATTTGGTGAAGAGTTAGAACTGTTGGTTCAGTAAAATAATAAAAACCTGTGGTCTTTCTGAGTGTTCTAAAAGTAAGCAGTGATAAATGATGGACAGTGTGCATGGACTGACTTACTGCCACCAAATCGTGTTCAAAAATGGCTACAACTGTAAATTGTGTGTTGGATATATTTTACCATCTTTTAAAAGAAGAGAAAGCCACGGTGATGTCTCATTTTTAAGCCTGTAATGCGTTCTAGGTTAGCCAGCCAGGTCTTTATAGTGAGTTCCAGACCAGCCATACGTGAAGTCTTATCTCAAAACCAATTAGCACAGTTTGGGTTGTAAGAAACCCAGCCACTTAGGACAGGCTAAGTGGGGGCAGATCTAGTCTGGAGCAGAGACTGAGTTTCTGGGACAGTTAGTGAAGCAGCAAGATAGTCTGGGACTGTCCCTGGTGTGTCTGCACTAGAGGTTTTCTCTAGAGACACTTTGGGCTGAGCTGGGATCCTGGTTTTCATGCCAACGCCCCTGTCTCTTCTGTTGTCTTTTTGTTTTCCCCTAGCAACTGAGCTTTCTTTATTCATTTCTTGGCTTGAATTCATGCAGGTGTCACCTGCTGTGGCCACTAGTCATGACTCATGCATGTCTTGACTCTGGTACTCACCATCATCTCACTTCACCTTTGATGGCTCCGTAGGTACAGAAATGCTCAGGACAGAATTAGACTGAAGCCTGCTTTGTGTCCATAGGTTAGGTGTTTTTCCTGGTGGAGGTGGGCTAGAATGAGTGGCCTGCTAATTACATAGAGGGGTTAAGCAGAGAAGAGATTGTGAGAAGGGGTTATGGTGCTTGCAGGGGTCATGGCACCTTAAATTGACTCCACCAAGCAGTGTAAAAGATACTGTGGGCTGGCAAGACAGCTTAGTGGATAAAGGTGTGTGCCCCTAAGCCTGACCACCTGAATTTGGTCCCCTGAACCACGTGGTAAAAGGAAAGAACTGACTTCCTGCAGGTCATCTTCTGATCTTCGCCAAAGGCACACATTACAAACAAACAAACAAATAAATGTAATGGGAAATGTGCATTGTATCTACAGATTGGAGGTGGAGGGGCTTGGTTAACCATCCTTGGTGTATGAGAAATAAATCACTAGTGGGTGGGTGTTGTGACTATCCAAAGCTTGTGCTTTGAGTGTGCAAAATGGGGACAACCAGCATACAGTGGTTTGTGTATTCTTTGCCCTTGGGTGTTAACAGGTATGTAAGGTGTTTTGGGGGTGCGTGTCAGTGTCAGCTGAGGTCTCATGGTTCGGATCTTTGGGTAGGCTTCATTTCCTTTCCCCTGGTTGTGGGCAGTTAGCTTAGTGGTTGGTGTTCTGCATCCTTAGGTAAACATGGAAGACATGCTGGAGAAATGGCTCTGCACTTGAGTGCTTGCTGTATTTGCTCTTGTAGTAGGGCTAGGGTTTGGTTCCCAGCACCCATGTTACATGGCTTACAACTGCCTGTGACTCCAGCTCTAGAAATCTGATGCTGCTAACTTCTGCAGGCGACCACACTTTTGTACACCTACATGCACACATACATGTATATACCTAATTAAAAATAGTGCCCCAAGAATGGGTATGAGAAGAGCTCAGATGTCTTAGTGCCTGTGGCCACTTGTGTGTACCTCATTGGGTCTTTCCTTCACATCTCTTCACTGTCCCTTATCTCTTGCTTCTCCTGATTTCTGATAGTATTACCAAAAGCAAATTGAAGACTTTGAAAGAACACTTTGGAAGACTGTAAGGGGTGGAGAGGAGAGCCTGTAAACTTTCTACATCTAGAGGGGTTTAGCAATTGATGTTTCATAATGTATGAAACATCACTATGATGTAGTGATTGAGTAGATTGTATACAGGGAAGTTTGCTCAGTATTGTGCTCTGCTTAAAAGGTGAAAGTGTAAGGAGTCTCAGTAGTTAAAGGAATTGATTCTTTGTGTGTGTGTGTGTGTGTGTGTGTGTGTGTGTGTTTTTCTTTTTCCTTTTTTGAGATACGGTCTCAGGGAGCTGAGTCTGTCCTAGAATTCTGTATATATATAAAGCTGGCTTCGAACTCCTGATCTTCCTACCTCTACTTCCTAAATGCTGGAATTAAAAGTGTTGCTACACCCGGCTTGATTCATATATATATATATATATATATATATATATATATATATATATATAAACCTTGTTAAGGTAGACTTCATATATCATCACATAGACTCTATGGCCATTTTTGTTCTTTGGTATATTAACAATCATGCTGAAGTCTCCAATGCATAAATCCACAGCATTCTCATCACTCCAGAAAGAAAAGCCTACTGAAATCAAAGCACACTGCGTATATGTATGAAAATGTCACAAGGAAATCCAGCATTTTGTACAGTAATACAAATAAGATTTTGTATGTTTTTGGAGACATTCTGTGTTTTATGACTTGGGCAGTTACTAATCTGTATCCTGTCTTGGTGTGTTTGTTCTGGACTCTGTTTTGTGCTGTGTGGCTGTCAAGTTTCTGTTGGGATGATACTCTGAAGTTTATGTTTCTGGGTGTCACGTACCCTATAAGTAAGTGTCTGCCACATCCTGAGTGTCTGTTCACCAGTGAGTGAGCATGTATCTTTCTTGTTAGGAATTGCAGCTGGGAACCTGGGAAAAGTTTGGTGTAGGCATGTTTTCTGTTCTCTTGAGTAGCATGCCTAAGGGGGACGTGCTGTTTTACAGTTTGGTCTTAACCTGGATTCTCTGCAATGTGGCTGCTCTCCTGGTGCTCCCACCAGCAGGGCTGAAGATTTCGGTTTCTCCCCTTGCTAACACTTGCTACTGATTGCCCATCTTTGTTACTTTTGCTGTTCTTATAGATGGGAGTTGACAGTCATTGTAGTTTTAATTTGTTTTTCCCTGATTACTGATGATGGTGTCTGTTTATAGGTGTTGGTCATATGTGTGTCTGCCTGATTTTTATTTTTTGTAGAGTCAGTTTTTTTCCTGCTGAGTTGTAAGAGTTTTTCTATATTTTTAATAACAGTCCTTAACCAGATCTTTTCTTCTACTTAGTGGGCTGTCTTTTTATCTTCTTGATTGTCTGTTGAAGCATAGAACTTTGCAAGTTGGTAAGGTGCTATCTATCAGTTGGTGTCACAGTTAGGAAACCATGGCCTCATTCAGGGTCATGAAACCCTACATCCATCCTTTCTTAAATTTGTAGCATTAGCTCTCATGTTTAGATTTCTGGTTCATTTTCATGTTAGTTTTTGTTTTGTGGTGTGAGGTAGGCTTCTAGTTCTATGTGGATGTCCATTGCCAGTTGTTTGGTACTGATTGCCGAAAAACACTGTTCTTTCCTCATTGAAGTGTCTTACCCTTGTTGAAAGTGGTTTGACTGTCAGGTGAAGGTTTTTTTCTGGCGCATCAGTCCTCATTTGCTCTCCCTGCACATGTCTGTCCTGTGACTAGAGCTTTATGAGATGGCATTTGTTTTGTTTTGAGGGACATTTTGATGTACTCCAGGCTGGCCTCTGCAATCCTACTGCTTCAGCATCCTGAGTGCTGGGTTTGCAAGCCTCCAGCTGTGTTCTTTTTTAGGATTGCTATGACTATAACACATTCCTGTGTTTATTTGAATATTAGAATCAACTTTCCAGTTTCTACAGAAAATGCAATTGAGATTATGTTAAATCTGTATCTATTTAGGGAGTTAAAATCCTGCTGATGGATCTGCCTGTATGCTTTGTAACTCCTGCTTAGCTCAGGAAGTGGAGCATCTCACCTTATAAGCATACTGCTACCTGGATTTATCAAGGCAGTGAATGAACTGTCTTTGCAGAGTATTCGACAGCAAGCAGCTGTGCTACAGCCTGTGTGTTCCTTTGATCTGAAAGTTTGCTGGTAGTTTGCCTCTATAGGAAAAAAATTGGCATTCTGGTTAATAAAGAACATATTGTGTATGTGTGTTTATGTCTAATTATTGGAGGTGGAACGTTGTTGGAGGCAGAGGATATTCTTGTATTTACTGTGGGGCATGTGTTACTGTTCTTTTGAGTGAAGTCATTTACTCAGCAGATAATAACAGTGTCTGTGCAAAGCTCAGGAAAGGACAGACAGCCTCCACTCCTGCCCTCACAGAGCAAATTGGGGTGGTGGGAGGAATGGAGGGAAGCTTGATATTAGTCAGGTTGTCATGTGAACTACAGGTGGAATTCAGTGCTCTCAAGGCAGATGTAATATAGAATGAAGGCTAACTTGAGAGGGTGAAGGCTTTTGGAGAAAACTTTGGAGGGCTTGTGTAGCATAACTGTGGAGAGAATTATAGAAAGAGTTCCGGGTGACCAGGTGGGCTGGTATTTTGGGTATGTAGAGATTTTTGGGTTATATTCTGACCCTGTAACTTTTAAAGTTTATTTTTGTTTTCAGTAGAAGAGGAGAATCGATTGGATAAAGTTGGTTCCTTTAAGGAACGAATGAGGGCTCTTTGGCTCCACTTTACATACAGCTCAGCTACGCACACACCATGTTCAAGTTTTATTTTTTTATTTATTATGTATACAATATTCTGTCTGTGTGTATGTCTGCAGGCCAGAAGAGGGCACCAGACCTCACCTCAGATGGTTGTGAGACACCATGTGGTTGCCGGGAATTGAACTCAGGACCTTTGGAAGAGCAGGCAATGCTCTTAACCACTGGGCCATCTCTCCAGCCCCTCAAGTTTTCAGATTATGATTGTGTGGGGGATCTGCACTTTCTCATGGCTATAGACAAGGACACATCTACTCTTGACCTAGAAGGGTGCCCTTTCCCCAGAATGCATGTGGGCCCCCAGCTCACATGTGCTTGATGGCTCTACCTGTCTTGACTCTGGGTTTCTGTTTAGATGAGACTCATATACGCCTTCTTGGTCTCTCCTCTGTCCACATTGGCTATCAGATGCCACAAAACTCTGCTTTTCTGTTCACAGCCTTGGAGTTGCTTTGCTCACTCTTCTTTTTCCTCAGTTACATACATATTTCTGGAGGATGGGTGTGAGTGTCTGGATTTCACGTCATTTATTTAGAAATAAGCTGATGAGCAAAGCAGGGATGATCAGTATCTAGAGAAAACCATGCCTGACAAGAACTCTTGATAGTGTTTGATTGAAGAAAGAGCTAGTGGGCCTTAGTATGCGCACACGCTCGCTCTCTCTCTCTCTCTCTCTCTCTCTCTCTCTCTCTCACACACACACACACACACACACTGTATAAGTGGATGAATGTAGACCTTGATAGAAAATGCCTCCTAGATTTTGAACCACATCTACTAGCAACTTGGAGAGGCCAAAGTGAGACATGAGTGCAAGAGAAAGATGATACAAAAGTATGTGCACACATAGCCACATTGGAAATGTGGGCCCAAGGTTTAATCCAGCATATTTTGTTTCTTCATGGCATTGTCAGACAGCAAGGGGACTTTGTCATTAAAGTTCATGGCAGGCAGTCTTGGCACAGGGCAACGTGGAAAATGGTGAGTCCATTTGGAGGTTTCTGTGGAATCATAAACTCCGTAGAAGCCATAGCCTTGCTAGACTGATTCAGTGTTGTGTCTCTCCATCCAGAGCAGTAACTGCAATTTGATTGGATAGAGTGAATGATTGCAAAAGAATTAGGAAAACTCTGTGTAGTGCTTGAGGTTGCCATGGGGAAAGAGAAGGCATTTGAGGGTAGAAAGGGGAAGAGAATAAACAGAGGCTGGGAATGAATGGGCAGAGAGGCAAGCTGCACAGGAAGCGAGGTCACTGTATGAGGCTTGGGAATGGGTCATAGTTGTCATGTTGCTATCAGAGCAGAAGAGGAGAGAGGAGTAGAGATAGGTGAGTGATTCTTTGAAGAATTTTAGTGACAGGGCTGGAGAGGTGGTTCAGTGGTTAAGAGCACTGGCTGCTCTTGTAGAGGACCCAGGTGTTTCTCAATACCTACATGGCAGACAGATCACAGCCTTCTGAAATGCCAGTTCCAGGAATCTGACACCCTCCTTAGGCTTCTGCATGCACCAGGCATGTAAGTGGTGCACAGACTCAAATGAGGGCCAAACCCTCATTAAAAAAATGAATTTTGATGGTGAATGCAGATTATCGAAGGAAATGATAGTGAAATGATTGTTTAAGGAGATAAACAAAAACGGGGCAGCTGTACCTGTTGGGCTGTGGCTGTATAGCTAATCTACTGGTGCTGCAAAACATGACCACAAACTGCCGCTTAGAACCTGACAGCTATTACCCTAAGGTTCTTTGTGGGTCTGAAGTTCAGAAGGGTGGGGCTAAGTGGTGCCTAGGGCCTCATGAACTTACCAGCCATTTCGGTGTTTTAGTCAGGGCTGGGCTCTCATGGGGAAGGATCAGCTTCCAAGCTCCCAGGGTCATCTGAGGATTCACTTAGTGGGAGGCTACCCTCATTCCTGTTAACGGGCCTCTCCCACTTGGCATTTTTCTCTACCAGCCAATGAAGAAGAGCTGAGTAGCAAGATGATAGACGTCACAATTTGTTTCACCAGGAAATGAAAGCTATACTGGTGTAAAGCAAGTACACCCACACTCAAGGTTTAAGACTGTATGAAGATGTCAACATCAGAGTGGGGATTGTAGTAGGTCCGTCGTGAAGTTTGTGCCCTACAGGGAGGGAGGGACAATGTGACTAGGAGACATTAGTGCTTCAAGTGGTGGTCCTTTGGATGCAGGTGGTAGGATGGGAACTTGCAGTGTTGGGAAGCTTGAAAGAGATTTTGCAGATGAAAGTTAAGATGTGATCATGTGATCATGCTTTTCAGGTACCTGTATCACCACACTAGGGGCATACATAGATCCCTTTTCATGTCATTAGCATTGCTGTCTTGTAACTCACCCTGATCACCCTTGCTAAAGTAGGCGTGTATACCTGAGGCCACTGACCATTGCAGGTGTCTTCCTCCATCTGTATCAGGATGTTGTTGAGAATGAAAAGTCAATCTGTTTGGATGTATTTTATGTCACACAAACAAAGGGACAAGACTGCTCTTTTGTCCTGATAATACATAGAATGCATGGGATTTAATGACATTTTCTCTGCTAACTTGGTTTCATTGTGTTGTATGTAAGTTGTGGAACTAGGCTGTGTCTAACATTGTGCTATTTTGGGGCCGTGAGCGGAGCATTTGCCTTTATACATGATGAGTCCAAGCTGCTGTACCTTTCTAAACCTTGTGTCCAATTTTTATTGTTTTTTTTTTTTTTAAAAAAAAAACAACTTGTCCTTGCTGTCCCAGCACTCTTGCTTCTGTGTATGTATAGGATTTTAGCACTGTTTTCTTCCCTTTGGATTTGTTGCCACTGATCTTCCCAGGGCTTGGCAGTCTGAAAACTAAGCTTGTTAGAACTCTGAGTAGTTTAGTGGTAGCCATGCTAGGAATGTGGGTCTAAAGCCACTTTCCTCAGTAATAAACGTGAGGTGATGCACATGGACCTTCCTAGCTCTGCTGTATTCACATTGAGGCTCACTTGCTTCTGCACTCCTGCTGGGGTTAGGGCAGACATGTCTGCCATTGTCTTGGCCTGTGCCTCATTGCTTTTGTGGAAACTGTCATTTTTTTTCCCTTAGATTTAGTTTTATGGCTGTAGTGATAGGTGATGGATGGTAAGGTTCATAATCTAGAAAATTCTTGAAAAGTCCTGAAGATCTTTAGACAAGATTCGCACCGAGGACTGCCTTGCTTTAGCCTGTTCACTTTTCCTACTCCAACTCTGGGAACTTGCTTGGTGGGGCAGCATCCCCAAGTTCTTGAAGGTGAGGAGTTGTACAGGGAACTTGTCTCCCTGCCAGTGATCTAGTCAAGTGCCCAGACTTGCTCTTGTCTTTTTTCTAGAAAGGCCATATGTCTATTGCTACCAGTAGGATTAAATTTAAGATTTCATGTGAGATGACACTTGTGACATGATGTGGTGTTAGGTGGAGGTCCTGGATGATTCTGTTCATGTTTCCCTCCATCTCTGAGGCATTTGCAGGTATCACTAACACAGGATCAATTTAGATTTTACATGACTATTTTCAGAATGTTTCTTTGGAGTATTTGTACAAGTGAAGACATTTATTAAACATTGTTTTGTTTTCAGACTGTTGAATATATTAAACTTATGAAAATTATAACAATAGTATGAATCATATCTATAAAGACCCCCCCATTCTGAGATCAGTTTATAACCTACCCACATCTTTGGTCATGGTGAACCAGTCTGTATGCATTCAAAAACTAGTTCTGAGAAACTGCTTAGGTCTGCAGCTTTGCTGTGGTCTGTCCTAAACACTTGCTTGCCTTTGAACCAAACTCTGTTGGAGAGCCTGTCTTCAGTTCTCCAGCTCCCTTAGCAGCTGGTGTCACATTGGTTTATTTTGTTTGCTGAAGGAAGGGAAGAGCTGTCATCTAGACTGGCCCCTTTCTGTGCAAGTGTTTGCCTTGTTTTTTTCTCTGCCCTTCCAGGGTGTTGTGAGGGTTCTGTAGACCGTAGCCCTTAGGGTATTTCAGATTTTGTGAAAGGTGGTGAGATAGATGAGCTTAAAGTATTTTTGTGCTGTTGTACATACAGCCCCCCGCCCCATGACCTTTGTAGTTCAGGAAAAGGATAAAGCATCTTGTGTTGGTTCTTCAGTCTCAGATGTCATTACCTGATTTCATGGAGTGTCTCCAAATTGAGTCTTTTTTTGACAGACCTTGTACTTTCTTATTTAGCAGGCTTGTATTATAGCCAAAATTTTAGTATATTGGCTCTTAGTGTCTGTGACAATTCATTTTGCCCAGTTTCTTGAATGAATAAAGAGATAGGACTTCTTCTAAAAAATATCCACAACATTGCTGGACTGAGACTTCTTGGTACCGATCTGCTGCTATGTGGGACAGGAGTGCCAAGGGCCCGTATCTCAGAGCAGTGTCTGGTAACTGCAGAGTATGGTATGCAGGGCTGCGTTAGCAGAGGCAGAAGGCCTTGAGTAAAGCCCAGGGCATTATGCTTTCCTTTCCTTGAACTCTTGGCAATGGTGATCATTTGTAAATGCCAGAAATACCCGAACTTCTTTTATGTGGCAGACATAGAATGAAGCTCTGCAGATAATGGAATGAAGAGGCTAGACAGACATCTCTTCAGGGATGCCCTTGATATACAATCAGATTTTGAGGAGTTAGAAAATGTTTATCAGGGAAGAAAAACTGCTAGATTGGCTTTCGATGGAGAATGACCTAGGGATTAAAGGTGGCATTTTAGGTTAGTTGAAGACATTTCTGAAAGGAACGAGTCTTCTGCAATTAAAGGCAGTTTACAGATAGCATTATTCTGAGATTGCTAGTGGGTCCTGAGCCTGTTGCTTTTCTGGGCCTTTCTCTGCTGCAGTCATGAATGCTTGAGAGCAGGAGAGTGAGCCTCTTCTGGCCTGGCTCCTAGAGTGTCTGGGCATGAGTCTGTACCATCGCATCTGTCTCAGTGCAGAGGAGCTTAGAGACCCCGGAAATCCCTGCCATCGGATAGAAGGAAGTTGATGCCAGAGCTGCTGTTTGGAGATGAGGGACACAGGGACACTTGTTCGGAACTTTGGCATGTGCTAATATAGATATTGATGGTGCTTGAGCTTATTAACATAGTTTATAACTTACTTTGCCTTACTCATGAGATACTATGCCTAATACTCTATGAGACTGGTGAGGTGCTAGCCTTTAGTCTCTTTAATCTGATTACTTATGTGTAGTGACTGAGTTTTCAAGAATCAGTCCAAGTCTTGATAGAGCAGGTGACAAAAATGTTTAATGTATTGCTTGTCATTGGGACAGTGGCTTACTGCATTTAATATAGCTGCTTTCCCCTTTGATTTAATAAGCTCTGTGGCCCCTTAGCTAGTTTTAGCATTCTCGATGTTTACTGCAACAGCTGTAAAGAGCTTTCCTCCTGTCACTTCTCTCTTTCAAGGCCTTTAGTCATTTACTGTATAGTGTTTTATTTTATTAATTCATCTAGAGACTATGTGCACATATGGCAGAAGTGCCTGTGTATGACATCCTGACCTAGGCTCTGGAAAAGACACGGTGAGGGAGCGGTTCCTGCCCTGCTCTTAATTACTGCACTGGTAGTTCTGTATCTGCACAGCTGTCATTTCAGCCCTAAAACAACTGTGTCTCATGTTCTTATTACATTCTTTTCAGTACTGCCTCCTCACCTAATGTAGTGTAGCTTCTGCAGGCATTGCTCCTTTTAGGTCCTTTTAGCAGATACTGTGCTGCTTGTTTGCATATTCTGGAATAGTCTGGTACAACACATTTTTAGTTCATAGAATTAGGAAGTTGAGGAGTACCAGGGCTGGAAGATCTAAATTCTAAATCCTAATCTCTGAAGTTGGTTATCTGATTCCTGATGGTCAAGGTGTGGCATGAATCACAACACTGGTGTCTTATGGGGCTTGTTAGAGAAGGATTTCTGGCTCCATAGAGACCCATGGATCAGAATTCAGGCTTGAGCAAGGCCCTGAGATACCAGTGTGAAGGGAAAGTAGAACTTTCGTTCAAGGTCACCCTCCATTTGACTTGAAGAAACAGAAAGAGTGGTTGCCCAGAGCCGCCCAACTGTTTATTTCCCACTGTGGAGTCATTTGTGAATCTGTACAGAAGATAGTTAGATTAGATATTCTGCCTTCATTAATTAGAATTGCATCCTGGGCATCAGAATTTTAAAATTTCCCAAGTTGACACCTGTGGCCAAGACCTGTTGGTTTGGTTAAAATGGGATTCAGGTTTCTCCGTGATTGTCACCAAACACTCACTTTACAGTTCCAAAGTGACACAGTCAGGAGCTGTGGAGAACAGTCCTTTCAGGCTTTTACAATAGTGTGCATGTACCATGATGATCTAAAGTACCCCACTTAGGGTCAGTTTACCTTACCTTCTAGAATGTCCCTTGAGACAGGATGCCCTTGTTTACTGTGGATCTCCGCCAACTGTCTGGCAAGTGGCATGTGCTCCTTTGCCATTTGTAGACCAAATGAAAGAGGTAAAAAGAGATGTGTGCTGTGGGAGGAATAGGCAGTTTCTGATCCCTACATCTATCTCCGGGGTTGCCTGATCATGGGGCCAAAGACTTTCTGAAGTCTTGTCAGCTCTGTGGAGCAGCAGGACACACTGCTGTGGGAGTACTTGGACTCATGTCTGCTTTTCTATGCTGTAGTACTGTCATTTTAGGGTTGATCTGTCCTGATTTGTGTGCAGTGAGTGAGAGAACCAGGAAGGATGGCTCCAGCTTTGCAGACCTTGGGACTAGCACTCTTCCTTTGGCCATGCCACTGTGCTGTTGCAGAGAGGCATCTGGAGATGGTGGCACACAGGTGATCCTGTGAAAGTCTCTTGAGCAGGGCCTGGCACACGAGAGTCTAGTCAAGGTGGCTGTGTTGTTCCCATTGTCTTGTGCCATGGTTTATCTGCTTTGAGAACCTGGGGGTGGTTTGAAGTTATTTATGAAGTTTTTAAGCTTAAATCAACCGGGAGCCTTAATAAAGCCAGTGCTGTGGAGGAGATGTAGTTGAGTTCTGTCCATACTGTCTGAGTTCTGTGTTGCCATTTGGGATGTTTTACCACTAACTTAACCGTCAGATTTGGAAGATAGATGTGAAAACCCCATTGTTCGTAAGGCCATTTATGTTAGTGTGTCTCGTCAAACATTAGTGATTTAAAAACTTTTGAGACTGTTAAGATGTGCTAAGTAACTATTACCTTTAATGCTAATTATTTTTGGTAATAGGCAGAAAATAAGCCTTTAATGTGAATCAGCCATTTCTGTGTGGCTAGTAGGCTGGCTTGGAGGCTGGCAGATGTTAGAATGGATGGGGAGGTCTCCAGACACTGAAGAAGAATTAAGGAGCCGATAGCTACTCTGGGTGTAGGAGTTGTGTTATGGGAAAGCTCTGTTGTATTTGTGTCTGAGGATCTGGGTCACGCAGCAGGAAGGGAGAGGAAAAGGAAAAATTCATGGAAGTTTAGTTCAGCAGCTTCTTTGCTCTTAGAAAATGTTGAAATTGTTAAAGATTGTCCTTGTTACTATAGTAACAGTGGTGTTTGCTGACGGTAGTGTGGTGGTTGGATTCTCTTACTTTGGAGGAGACAGGAGAGGGAGTGCCATCATAGAGTGCCATTTTGCCTTTCTGTGGTGACACAGAGGCTCAGTTGCTTCCCAAGGACAGCTAGTAAGCGACAGAGCTGGAGTCTTTGCACTTCAGCTGTTGACCTTGAACGGTCTTTGTTTTTTTCCAAGTGCAAAAATAAGTGGTTTTTAATAAATGATCAATAGTCTTAAGTATCAGTTAGGGTTGCAGCTAAACAAGAAGTCATTCTTAGGACTAAAAATAATTGACTGGAGAGATCCAAATATTTTTCTCTTTTAAAAGAGTATAGATGTTTTATATGAAAACTTGGGGTTTCCTTGAATGAAGTGACTTGAGAGCAGAGCCCATGTCTTCTGATTTCCACCTTTTGTTCTTCTACATAATGCTGTTTGGCGCTTAGCTGAGACTTTTGTATGAATGAGGTGTTTTCAGTTGAGTCTTTTGTATGAATGGGGTGTTTTCAGTTGAATCTTTTGTATGAATGAGATGTTGGCTGTGTTGCTGGAACGTGGTTAATGTTGATACTGACTGCAGATGAGGATGTCATGGATAATGCTTCTTATATGTTTATTCTGTGCACAACACATGTGTACTCTATTAAAAACCACAAGGTGGATGTTTATTCTGTGCACAGCACATTTGTACTCTGATAAAAACCACATAGTATTGCATGTTCTCATGCTTCTATGTGTGTCTTATATTTGGAAGTGCTCCCAAGCCTACAGTGCAAAGCGCTGTTATCTCAGCTCTTTGTAGATCAGATGCTGATGTCTTCGTCACTTTTAAATGCTGTATTGTGTATGTCTCATAAACAAGAATGTTGTCTTCCCTGACTACAGTAGTCACAGCCTGGAAATTAGCATTGAGGCATTTCTAACATCCAATCCCCAAATCCTGTTTCACTTTTGACTATTGTTAAAGATCATTCAGTCAGAACTCTGGTGCATGTTCAGTAGCCGCTTCATTCTCCTTGGTCACAGATGGCTGTCAGTGGCTCTTAGTCTTTCTCACTTGTAAAGGCTTGACATGAAAGATCCCAGGCCAGTCATTTAGTGGAATGCCCATGTTGGATTTATCTGATGTTTCTTCATGGTTAGATTCAGGTTTTGCATTTTCGGCAGGAATATCACAGAAGAGCCAGTATATGTCTCTTTCAAAGATTAGTTTTACATTTTATTTTCTGTTTCCTTAGAGCGTTTCCCAAAGTGTATTCTGCGGAACTAGCACCTACTGTGTTCTCAACACCGTGCCACCTATAGAAGGTAGGATTTGAAAAGCTTTTGACTTTCAGGAATGGGTGGGTTTGGCAGCCAGAATAACTCCTTCCCTAGTGTGGTGAAAACAGCCCTGAACCAGAATTTAGGAAGCCGGGCTTCTGCCTTTTGCTGCTGTGTGATCTTAGATGAGTTACTTATCGTTTTAGGCAACACAAATAATGCTCTCCTCATGAGCCTACTGTGAGGATTTAAAGTGATGGATTCCACTACACAGAAAGGTCACAGCCCCTGCAAATGTTGGTTTTAATACAGCACTTCCTTAACTGTGGAGTTCAGTGTCCAGTACTACATCTGGTGATACAGAGTAGGACTAGCTGGTGTTCTGTGGCAACACCAAAGATTATTTTTGAATCCCAGTTGAGCTACTTGTAACTGGATCTTGGCTAAATTAGTCTGAACCCTCAAGTTCCTTATCTGTAGAGCTGGGGTGGTGGTGGTGGTGGTAATTAAAACGTCATATTTTCTCATGAGGATTAAACAAGAGAGCCCAGTAAATAGTCCTTCTTGGGTACCTGGTGTGTTACAATAGACCTCCATAAATGTCTCCCCCAATCAGTAATAGAAACCTGAGCAGCTGTTGTTGAAGTTGGAGTTGAGTGAAATAAAGTACAGGAGTGTGCCCAAAGCCTAGGTGTGATGCAGCCCAAGACTTTGGTGCCTCTTCTTTTTCTGTTCCTACCCCATATTTTATATTAAAATGTAACTGTAGAATGAATAGGAGTTTATAGAACCTGGGTTATGAAATAACCTTAAACCTGGACCAGGGATGCAATAACACAGTTGAGAAGAAAACAGTAATTCTGGGCCACCTAAGACTAGAAAGGGTGAGAGTGGTATTTATACAACTCCACAAAGAGAGGAAAGAGAGGTTGTTAAATAACAAAACTATTCAGGCTTTGCTACTTAAAATTATTAACTGCTTTTAATCACTAAAACTCCATTTGAAGAATTACGTTGAGTTTCATTTCCGTCTTAGACTGGAAGAGAACAGCACCTGTTCTGACAGTGCTCTGCACAGTTGGTGCTTAGTTTCGGTTTGTTTGGGGACAGGAATCGGAAGGTCTTAGGTTAGTCACGGCAGTGCTTTGCTATGAGCGCTGTGCTGCCTGGAACACACCAGTGTGTGCTCCTTTCCCTGAGCCAGTTCTGATCCCACTAATTAAATCTAAGCACATCATAATTAGAGCCAAGCAGAAAAGTGTGGAACTGGAACTGCCTTTTAGTTTTTCCTCTCCACACTGTTGATCACATGCCCCGTGAGAGCTAGCTGTTGGACTTGCTACTGCAGTGGAGCCCATGTGATGTCTTTCTAGAGGTCCAGAGACGGACGAGTCACCATCCCTCACCTAAGTCAGGGTGTTCTCCTTGTTCATAGGCCCAAACTGTTATATTTTTATTGCAAATGGAAAGACAGTGGAGGTATCCTTATCAGACTAGTTTAGTAAATACACTTAGGACTTAACTTGCAGAATTTCGAGCACCCCAGAAACAGGCCAAATGCGTTTCTTTGTGTTTGAGTCAAAGATTTGGCAATGTGAATCTCAATTTTAGAAACAAAACTGAAAGTTAGACTCCAGTTAGCTAAGTGAACATTTTTATACATTTTAGAAAGCTTTAACTAAATTACACTATGACTCTGAAATTATCATTTTGAAAATATTTGAAGGTTGACTAGGAAGGATGGCTCATTCTCTAGAATTATAGCTGTCAGCCAAGCACATCATCTGTCAATTTCAAGAGCCCCACCAGTTAAGTTTTTATTGTGAGGTAGGTTAGGAAATTATATTGTGGAGTCATGTATCATGCATTTTGCTAGATAATGATAATGAAATGCTTGCCTGTCATTTAGTTGACATTCCCACTTTGCAGTGTCAGAGTTTAACTGTTTGGGTTGAATATGGAGGTACAGTTGAAACCAGTTTATACCTTAGTTTTAGTGTTAAGATACTATTACTGGCATTTTAAAACTGGCATATATGTTCGGTTATTTAATCATATTACAGCTATTCTAAAACGATTAAACAATAGCTTTTAATTAAAACACATTTTTATGCAATATCACTTTGTGAACAGTTCTTTTCCAACATAAGAACAAAGTTTTCAGTTACCATACTTTAACCATTAATGCTGAAGTTGGATTATTTTCCCCTGGTGCTGGAAACTGAATTCAGACACTTTAGGTGATCAATCTGTTACTGTGCTAAACTTGGCCCTGAAGAGTGGAGTATGAGTTTAGCATTAAACTTTCTGAGTTCTGATTCTGTCCAGCATTGAACTTGCTTCTTCATAAGTTGGGAGAAGGGCATTTACCCATTGTTATGGTTCTTAAGAGCACCTGACTTATGTTCAACATAAACCTAAAATTCTGAAAAGAGGACCTGCTGGCCAGCCATGTAATCCTTCCTTCCTTTCACTCTGTGAACACAGGGTTACTGTGCAGGGCTGCTTCATAGCTCTCTCCTGTAGCGAGCTCTGGCAGAGCGTTGATTGAGATAGTGCCCACATAGCACTGTGCTTTCGTCTTTAAAAGCCATTTGCCTTTGGATCCACACACCACTGTCTCACTTCTATCAGAGTGAAATTGAAAGCCTGAAACTTTTCCTCAAGCAGTTGTATTATTGAGAACAAGAACACAAACATTCTCTGTCTGTCTGTCTGCCTCTCTTTCTCTCTTTCTCTCTCTGTCTCTCTCTCACACACACTCAGCATTCTCTTTCACACACACAACATTCTGTCTCACACAGACTCAATGTTCTCTCTCTCACATACACAACATTCCCTCACACACATTCAACATTTTTTCTCTCTTTCACACAATTCAACATTGTCTTGTTTGTATTCATGCCCACATTTTCACACACACTCAGCATTCTCTCTCACACACACACACTCAGCATTCTCTCTCACACACACACTCAGCATTCTCTCTCACACATTATACACACTTCATTCTGTCTCTTATCTCTCTTCCTCTCACTCTCACTTCACTGCTGGCAGCCAGGTTTCTTAAAGAGGCTAAAGGGACAGGAGTTTAGCATTGGTTGTGACCACAAATGGAGATAGAAGTTAGGGTTTAATGTTCTGTTCTGCTTTAGATAGCTTTCTCAGGAAGATGGCTGTTCATGTACAAGGCATCCCTGCATCAACTGAGTACTAGCCTAGTGCTATTTTCGTAAAAGATATCCCATATATATTGAATAGAATATAGATGTTCAAATTTCACCTCTACTTTCAAAATTGTGTATGTCACCTTTTTTCTTTTAAAGAGAGAATAAAACCACATTGGGTAGAGAGCAGGAAGGTAAAACTTGATGTGTTTCTGAATTTTGTGACCTATGTGCTTCCCTGGAGGATGAAGTACAGGGACCATGCGTGAGCACATGTAATTATAAAGGCTTTATAGTAAACACTGAATTACAACGTCCTATTAACTTTTTCTTAGTTGATTTCCTTTTGATTTTAAGCAATATTTTTAAGTTTAATCTTAATTTTGTATTAATTTGTAATTTTGGATCTCCTAAGAGCAGCGTCAACAGTTTCTCACTGCTGGAGATTTGCACAGTTGTGTTTATAATTCAGTTGGCTGTGTAGTTCATGGGCCAAAAAAGAGTTAGTAGGCTAAGACTCTCAAGTTAATTCCTGTAAAGCATTCTGCATGATGTGGTAGATTTTCTCAGACTATTTTTGTGCCTAATATTTACTTCTGTTCTTCTCCAAGAGAAGAAGAAATGTGTTAATCAGATGAGAAGTGTTCGGGTGAGAATTTTGTAACCTTAGAAAAGTTTTGTTGTTGTTTTATTTATCCCTCAAAGGGCAGTATTAACTAGAAGTACAGAAATAACCGGACAGATAGTTGCTGTATTTCACTTCATTTTTAAGCAGTACCTGTGGACCTCTGTAAAGCTGCTGACTTGTAAGGCATGCTGAAGGACCTTAAATTTTATAGAAATTTGTACTTGAGGGAGAATTAAACAATCCCGGATTCTCTGATTCATGATGTGGAAAAACTGGAAACACTGAGTAACTTACCCAAGGTCACACAGGCAGAAAGGCGCAGAACCCTCACAGGTGTGGGCTGTGACTCTGGGTGGGTGCTTGTGAAAATTGGTGAGCCCGTGGTGGAGCAGCTTAAGTCTAACCTTGTAACGCGCTGTCTGCAGGGCTCAGGTGTATGGCCCCTTGTGTCGTCTGGGGATTTCATTGAGCATAAAAAATTGGAGTGGGTAATTTGAAACTCTGACTGGAATTTGCCACAAATGGCAAGGAATTTGGAGTCAGGGAAAGGGAGGGATTTCTTTACAGGAGTGGAAAAGTAAATGATATGTAAATAAATGATGGAAATAAATGCTATCTAAAGAAATGATCTACGAAGCATCAGGTAGTCAGATTTGCTGTCTAGGCTAGAAGTAATGAGTTCTCTGACTCATTTAGACAGAGTAATATCTGATGGACTGCATTAATTCTGCAGACATGTACATGAAAATCAGTTTAATTAAAGTGATAAATTGTTAAGGTGCAGCCGAGAAAGGCCAGCTTCTGTATTACCTGTTAGTTAACCACAGGCTTAAATCCTTATAAGAATCTGTGGTTTCCTTTAGAAAGGATGAATCTCTTTTGTATTATAGAAGACAAAGTCATGTTTAGTTTGTGAATAAAAGTCACATGTAATTATAATTCTTCAAACTTGAAAATCATGACACGTTTAACTTGGTTGATAAACAGTTTCTGGGTTTCATGAGGTTAAATCATTTTATAATTTTGGTGTTTCTTGGAAAAACTGAAAGAGCCTTTAAAGTAACAATCTGATTTTGGGCTGCTCTGGGGCACTTCCTGTTTGCTTGCTTGTGATAGAGTAAAGCTCAGTCTGTTTCAGAGCCCCACAGGCAGATTCCTGTTGCCTCCATCCTAGAGTGTATAGATGGGAACTATGTTCTTGAGCTCAGCCGGTAAGCAGAGCTGCTGCTTTTGACATTGTCAGTGTACTTAAAGGAGACTTCTCTTTCTCTGAACTTACTGTTTTCTTCTTTCTAGATGATCATGGGAACAGCAATAGTAGTCATGTAAAAATCTTTTTACCGAAAAAGCTGCTTGAATGTCTGCCGAAATGTTCAAGTTTACCCAAAGAGAGGCACCGCTGGAACACCAATGAGGTAGATACACTTCAATTCTTAAGGGAATATTATCTTATGGGTGAACTCTTTAGGATGTTTTGCATAGTGCTACTTTATATTAGCTTTAAATTCAATAGCTTGAACATGGAAATTGTCAATGAAAAGAATTCTCTCTCTCTCTCTCTCTCTCTCTCTCTCTCTCTCTCTCTCTCTCTCTCTCTCTCTCTTTTTAAATCAACAGTAACAACAAAAAACAGGATTTTCTCTGTGGGTAGCCCTGACTGTTCTGTAGACCAGACCGTCCTTGAACTCAGAGAGCCCCCTGCCTCTGCCTCTTGAGTGCTGGGATTAAAGGTGTGTGCCACCACCACCTGGCTGAAAAGAATTCTTAATCTCAAATTGACATAAGCTAGCTTGGGTTTTGACCTGTCTCTGGTGTGCTTAGCTTGTACTAAGAACTGTAAATTGCACGTGACCTCACTAAAGCAACGTCTTGCATTTGATGGTTGATTTACCTGTGCATCTCTGCATGAGTTCTGTGTTGTTTCAAGTCAATGACTACAGTCCCAGTGCTTCACAGAAAACAGTGTCCTGGAAATTCGGTATATAGAGTCGGGGACAGGCTTATCAGTCCTTTGATCTGGAGAGAGCTTCTTTCAAGTATTGACTGTTTGCCTTAGTAATAGGGTTTCTGTTAGGACTGTAGGCCAGA
The DNA here is from genome assembly GCF_982192425.1 of Myodes glareolus. Lineage (NCBI taxonomy): Eukaryota > Metazoa > Chordata > Mammalia > Rodentia > Cricetidae > Myodes > Myodes glareolus. The sequence goes on from NC_142031.1 coordinate 4,933,938, forward strand.
TTGTAGGTCACACATTTGACATCCATGTAAAGAGTAGATTGATGGAGTAGATAGAAGGAAAATTTGTCTTTTTGGGTAAACTTTCCTTTTTTTGGTAAATTTTAATTTGGGAATCTTAGCTGTGTATTGTTTCATTGTCTAAAGTTTTAGCTTGAAATCTGGGTATTTAAGGTAGGGTAGTGGCAGAAATTGATGTGACAGTTACTGTGGTGGTGAGAGCTGGGTGTGTGTCTGTCAGTCATGTTTTCCTTTGACTTGCATGACGGGCTACTGGTTACTTCACATTAGCATAAATCCATTTGTGTTGTTGGTTCACTCTTTATTTCTAAGTTAGCTTACAACACAGCTCCTTCCTCCCATTTGGCAGGGCTTGAAAAGGAACAGTGATGTCTGTTGAGACTTCATTTTTACTTTGTTTTGAGTGGTGGGAAGCTGTATAGATGAATTTCTTCACTTCACAAGCTGCGGTTTTAAATTCTCACTAGAACCTTAAACTTCATAGCTTTGTCTCAACTGAGTAGATCTTTTGAGTATGTGTTTACTCACTCACGTGGGTGGTCCTTGCTCTCCGTGGACAGCAGCTTTATCGTGGCCAGTATTTGCTTAGCCACTTCTAGTTCTAACCAGCATGTTTTACTTATTAAGGATTTCTTACGTTTTAGACCTGAAAAACAGTAACTATGTTGAAAATTTGTCTTAGTCATGGACTGTCTTGTCAACAGTACAGTAAACTTTGGAAGCTTTGTAGGAATTCTCTTAGGAATTCTACAGAAACTCAGTGTTCTTTGATGTTCTCTGAGACAGAACTTTGACACAACATTTTTTTATGCTTTAGTTAACTCTAGTTTATAATGGTCACAAACACATTAAAGTAAACATGCTCTCCAGTTACATTTCATAAGGAGTAGACATTGTCATTGTGGTTTAGTAAAGTTAGAGACTGTCTGATAGTGGGCTCACAAGTCTGAGAGTGACTTAGCACTAGGTCAGGGATTTTGCTGTGGAACTTTCACGGGTCTATTTGCTTCTAAGTCTAAATTATTTACACGCTCTACTTTCTAACATACTAGCTTTGTTGTAAAATGCCAATCGAGGACTTTCTGTATGTGTGTGCATGAGTCTTGATATGTAGCTCAGGCTGGTCTTGAGCTCTTTCTTGGTCCTCCTGTCTTAGGTTTTCAAATTTAGGTATCGTGGGCATGAGCCACCATGTGCAGCAGTGTTTGTAGAGGATGTGATTAAAGAGTAAGGAGTCTGTTTTCTCCCATGCTGTGGGTTACTGTTGTTGACCCCCTTTCAGACAGCTGAAATATGAAACTGCAGGTCTAGAGGAGAAAAAGTAGAATGTTCTCTGCAGGTTTTGCTGCAGCAGCAAGCACAGAGGGGAGTGTGTTGCTGAAGGGGTGGAGGCAGAGGCGGCACGGCTGATGGACAGCGCCCTTTCGAACTGTCATTCTTGCAGTGATTTGTCAGCTCCACACTGCGGAAATCTGGGTGGAAAGATGTCCTGCAGTTTGGAGTGGGCATTGCTCTTTGTTTCTTGGCTTTAGAAGAACTGGAGGGCTGCTCAGTGTGAAGGTGGAAGGCTTAGACAGGAACTGTGGGGACCACACCTGTCCCTGTTGTATTAACAACTGGCTTCGACCACAGGGAGGAAGAAGTCGATGTGGTTCTGTAGGCGTCCACTTCCTTGGTTTGACTGGGCATTTCCTGAACTCTTCCTCCTATTGTCTTTATGGTATTAGATGGATGTACCTCTCACTGGGCCTTTGTGTTCCTAGGAGAGGAAAATCCTGTGCAGTCTCTACCTTGCCCATGAAATCCCTGTGCTGGCTTATGGAGTGCAGTGCCGTCAGTGTCACACGTAGTTAAGAGCCCGTTTTCCTTCCAGAGTGGACTAGATGACTGTGTTCTGGGTGAGAACCATGTGAAGCAGGTGGCTTGTTGAGAAGGTTTTTGTACAAAGACTACATTTCTTAAGATCCCACTTCCTGGGACAAGAGGCTCCATCCTGGAGAAGGTGTGTGGTCTGACAGCAACTGAGTGTATGGTGAAGTTGTGTTCCCATCTCACTGTGCAGCTTGTGCAAAACAGGGCAGGTACTGGAGCTGCCTGAGAAATGGCAGTTGTTCTCCCCAACCACCGTGACCGTCTCCCCTCACCCCTCACTGGGTCCAATGTGACTCATTTGTACTTCTGAGAAGTTCCTTTACTCAGATTTGCTTTTAAACATCTGTGTTGAGAAAACCCAGTTTCATACTGTGGTGTTGGAGAGTTAGAACTGTCTCTACTCAGGTGCTGCCGTGTACCAAGTACCTGCATTTGCTAGGGACTGAGCCCAAATTATTTCTAAGTCTTATAATGCTGTAAGGTGAGCAGTGTTTCCTTTTAGAGATGCGGAAGTGTAGGTAGAAAGGGCTGAATGATGGAGTAACGGCAGTGCTCTTGGTCTGTAAAGTTTGTTTCCTAGATTTCATTTCTTAAGCTTCATTTCTTGTGTGTGTAATATGTGCATGTATGTGTAACACCCCTCACCCCATGCGTGTGGAGGCCAGAGGTCAGCCTCAGGGGTGGTTCTTTAGTCAGCGCCATTCTGGTTTTCTTACTGGCCTGGAGTTTGCCAGGTAGGGTAGGATGGCTGTTAGTGAGCCACTCCCCACCCCTGTGGTTGCAAGCTCCCACTGACCCATTTACTTATTGTTTGTGTGCCTGTGTGCTGTGTGCACATGCCACAGTGCCCAGATGGAAATCAGGGGACAACTTTTGGGAATCAGTTCTCTTCTACCTTGTGTGTTCTGGAGATTGATTTCAGGTTGACAGGCTTGATGGCAGGCTCCTTTAACTGCTGAGCCATCTTGCTGGCCACAGGGCATCCTCACACTTGAGTTCATATGCATGCGTGGCAAACACTTTCCTTACTGGTCCATTTGCCCAGTCCCTGGAGCTTGCTTTCTTCAGTTGCTTATTTATCCCTAGGAACTCTGTTCTGTTTTTCCAGTGCAGTGGAGTTGAACCTAGAACTTGCACGTGCTAAGCCTGGTGCGGTGCCACTGAAATGCATCCTGTTACTTGTCTTTTCAGTGTAAGACCTCAACTAAACATCAGTGTAGGCAGCAACCCACTTCTCTGATGTAGGCTTGAATTGGAAAGTGTGAGTAGTCGCTCTGTATTGTGGGCTCATATCTCAGTGTTTGATGAAGCTGTAAGTTACTTTGATGAGGTGATTCTTGTCTTAGTTCAGCCACTTTTGTCTTTATGTTGTTGTTCTGTTTTTGTTTTGTTTTGTTTTGTCTTTTCCCTTAGACTGTCCTGGAACTCTGTAGACAGGTTGGCCTCAAACTCAGAAATCTGTCTGCCTCTGCCTCCCAGGTGCTGGGATTAAATGTGTGTGCCACCTCCTTGATTTATTTTAACTTTTCCTAACCCATTGGGCTATATAATTGCCTTTCCTTCTTCAGTGTTATTTGCAACTGAGAAGAAATGGAATGTTGTGTCTAGAAGCAAATCAGCTTTAGACTGTGCTTTCTTAGGTAGATAGAAGTTCTTCTGAGACCTGAGGCCTCCCAGGGATCTATGCTGGTGGCTACGGTAGCAATCATGGAAGCCAGTGTCTATGGTTGATCATAGGGTAGGCACTGAGGGTTCCTTTTCATGAATACTCTTAGCCCTTGAATTAACCCTATGAGGTAGGCTGTTTGATTACCCTTGTAGTATAGAAAGGAAGTGTGACATATGGAGATGCTAAATAGTTTTCTTAGCATCCTCAGGCTGAGAAGTATGTGGGGTGTGCAACCTCTGCAGGTGATGGAACTTACATTCTTTTCTGCTTTGTCCTGAAGAACTGTTGCTTTGTTGTTGTTGTTGTTGTTGTTATTTATTATTCCCCCTTCGTTCTCCTCTGTTCTCAGTGTTCTTCTCTCCCCCTGGCCCCTCTTCTTGTTTTTGAGATAGTATCTCGGGCTGGTCTTGAACTCTACACCTTAAATTCTGTCCTGTCTCAGTGTCAACTGGACTCTTTTTAAAGATCTTGCAGTTATTCAGAACTGTTTGACTATAAGTATATAGTGTCTTGCATGGTGATTTTATTTTAGTACCATTCATTTCTTAGGAAAATAGTTTTGCTTTAGTATGTGTGATATATGTACATATTACATGTTTGTGTGTATGTATGTATGTGTGTCCTTGCACACATGTATGTGTCTGTATGTAGAGGCCATGCACATGCCCAGTGTTTTACTCAGTTTCTCTCCACATTACTTTTTGAGGCAGAGTGTCTCACTGAACCTGAAACTCACCAACTTGCAAGACTAACTGGCCACTGAGTCCCAGGCCCCTTCTGTCCCTTGCTTACCAGTGTTAGGATTACAGACATGTATATATGCCAACTTCTGATGTGTGTGCTGAAGGACTGATGTCAGGTCCTCATGCTGAATATGGCAAACATTTTGTGGGCAGAGCCATCTTTCCATACCTTCATTCTTTAAATACACTTAAAATTTCATTTATTTGTTTATTTGAGAGAATGTGTACATGTAGGCACATGTGTGAAGGATGGTGAACAACTTGGGGAAGCAGTTCTCTGCTTTCACCGTGTAGGTCCTCGGGCTCAAACTCAGGCTGCTAGACTTTCTGGCAAAGTGCCTTTACCTGCCGAGTCATCTCATTGACTCCTTTAAAAAGTGTTTTGAGACAGAATCTTGCAGTGAAGCCTTATCTGACCTGGTACTTGGCTGTGTCATACAGGCTGGCTCCACATGTTTGTCAGTCCTGCCTCTGCCTCCTTAATTACAGGCATGTGCCACCACACGAACACTTTGCCTCTTAATGACGATTAATGGCAGTCTCCAGAAATGAAGAAGGTACATGGACAATAGAATTAATACCTGTATGTAACTTGGTGTCCAGGCCTGGTTCTTATTTCCAGGACGGAGGATGCAAGGAGCACAGCACATTTATTTTATCACTCTGCATAGATAGGGGCTACTTAGTCCAGGCTGGCTTTTAACTCATGATCCTCCTGCCTCAGGATTAGGATATGTTTGGGATTACAGGCATGCCCCATCTTGCCCAGGTGGGTGTGCACTTTACTGGAAACCAGTCTGTGGTCATTGGTATTTTTTTTAGATGAACTATTACAAGGTTTCTGCATTCTGAGTTAATATTTTTGAAGCCCAGAGCAAGAAATAATTATGCTAATGTAAGTTTCTGACAGCAAATGACTGCTTCATAACTGAGTGTCACTGCTCTGGGTTTGCTGTCCAGCGTTTAGTCATCAGTCAGCTATTGACTTAAAACATAGCTGCTGCATTCTCGAGTCTTGGAGCTAGGCCTCAGAGGCATTCTTCCATAGACAGACTCATGCAGCAACCTTTTGTAATAAAATGTTCAAGTTATTTGCCCATGCTACTGTTTTTGAACTATTAACTTTCTGTTTCTTCTTTTGGTACAAAGTTTTTCTAGAGTAAGCAAATGGTTCCTCTTTGTTACTCAGTTACTAAAGTGGCATTGCATGTTGGTGTCAGCTTCAAGGTTTTCTGTAAAAGATGAATTAAAAAGATTTATTTTATATGTATGAATGTTTAGCATGGTGTGTGTATGTGTGTGTGTGTGTGTGTGTGTGTGTACCATGTGTGTCCCTGGTCCTGGAGGAGGCCAGAAAAGCCCGTGAAACTGAATTTAATTATGTTTATGAGTCGAGATGTGGTGCTGGGAATCCACCCCAAGTTTCTGTAAGAGCAGTAAATGCTCTCTAAATACTGAGCCAGATCTCTAGCCCTGAGGTGCATCTTAGTGTTAAAAACAGTTTCTGTTTTAGAAGCAAGCAGTGTAGCTTCAGATGATACATTTCCAGCTGTTGGCAACTAGAGAAAACCCAAGTGCACCTCTCATGTTTTCATAGAAGGAGACCCTGTGAAATCGTGAACACTTTTCCTGGCTTTTTGTATTTAGTTTTTAAAAAAATGGACCATAAGACCATGGGAATTATTGTATTTCATTTACACTTTTAGATGCAAAGTGCTTTATACTTTTAAAATTTCCATAATCGTTTTTGTGTGTAGGCATATATTTTTCAGTACTTTTGTATTTTTAATTTTTTCTTTGCATATTTTTAAAAAGCTACAGTTTCAGGCCTGCAGTTAGTTGTCAGTGATTGGCTTTGCTGGTTTATTATGTAATGATAGCTATGAAGTTTGAAACCACGGTGTTGGGAGACATTTAAGACTCTGGTAGCTTCCTGAGTGTGAGTTCAACTGGAACATACAGTGCTGTAGTCGGTAAGGCTGTGATGATAGCTTGGCTTTGAGGACCTGGGAAGTTAGTTACCTTTGAAGGAGGTTTTGTCTTGGGTAGCTTTGTGGTATGAGACAGTGGCAGTTGGTTTCTGAGTCTGGGTGAGCTGCTCTGGTTAAATGAAAACATGAAATGTAGATGTGAGCAGCAGGAACAGAGCCAGTGTGTAAGAGGGACACCGTCTGATCTTTGAACACAGCACATAGTATCACATGTCAAGTTAAACCTGATAATTCTGTGACAGTTGGGCTAAATACAGTTCTCAGCACTCTGATGAGAGCTGCCTATTAAGTCTGTGGGCTCCCGTCTGCAGAGGCAGAAGTAGACAAGGTCCATTACATTGCAGGCTGGGTTGCCTTTGAGGACTGGCAAGAGAGGCAGTTTCACCTGCAGAGAGTAATGCTTTCAGAATCTGAGCAGATGCCGAGGTGGGAACCTTCATTAAAGGTAGGAAGTTCCCTCGGTTTAGGTCTTAGCTACTTACTACAATCTTACTTCAGGGAGTAGCACCTAGAAAAACATCTAGCCCATAGCCACTGCTCGTAGTGTTCATCCTGAGGGAATGAAATAGATACAACCATCCATAGAAAACTAAATTCTTTAATTTTTGAGCTCAGCTTTACAGTTGATTTTTATTGTAATTTTTGCTGTTAATATAGTTTCAGATACATGATACTCACAGAAACTTCATAACCAACACAATTGATGTGAATAGTGCTGATGGGTGGGATGGCTAATGCTTTGTCTAAACAAAACTGTCTCTTGGGGCTGAGTGTCTTATGGGTTGGACTGTTCTCCATTTTTTGTAACTTGGCCTGTGGTGCTGCTCTGTGCCCTGCAGTTCTACCTTATTTCCTTATTGATAAACTGGTTTTTGTACAGCATTTCTGTAAGTCCATCAGGCCCTAGTACAAATACATCATTTAGCCTTAAATTCACTTCTATGATTTTTCTCATTAGCCCAACAAGAATTTAAATGACACTCTTGGGTGCCAAGCAAATGTAATCACAAACCATAGACTTAAACAATGATTTTTTTGTGTTGGAATATGTTTGTGATTGGTGTTACTGTTTTGATGATAAATTAAGATGGGAAACATTTCAAGCTCATAGATGCAGGGCTGGTGCAGGAGACACCCTGGTTTTGGCTGTGTTCCTGATCAGGTGTGTCATGTGAAATGTTGGTCTGCTTGGCCTCCTCCGGTCGGAGGTGATGGTGTCCAGGGACCTTTGGAGCCACTCTAACAGTTATAGTGTGGGAGAGTGGGGGAAGCCAGGGCACAGCTCTGCTATTGTATTGCAGTTTGTTTTTACTTTTAGTCATTCTTTAATTTTGTTTGTGAACTGTCGTTTAGTGATTTTTTTTTAAAAATATATTGACTTGTACAGTAGCCCCCATTTCCATAATGTTTTCATCCCTTCACAAGCCTCTAGGAGAGGGCAGCTCATGAGTTTGTGGTCTTACCTCTAAGTTTCTGTATCTGTTTAGCATTGGAGATGAAATGGGAAAGATTGTCCTCTAATTCAGGTCATAACTTACTGGACTGTTGCCAGAGAACAGTCAGTTTGGAGAAGGCTGAAGAGTATTCAGGTGCAGTTTAGAGTCATGGTGTTCAAAGTGGGATAAAACATCTCATCCTTTAGTTGCCAAATGACTTTGGGTGCTGGTGATTTCCACAGATGAGAAGCAACACTAGTGCACTGAGGTGGAGAGGGAAGGCGGCCTGGAGAAGCTGGCATTCTTCAGCTGCATGGACTGGTCTGGCTCACTGGTGTCTACCAGGTGTCTGGAGTGTCTGTGTCTGTGCCTGTGCCTGTGCCTGTGTGGCACCTGATTGCATCTAGCATGTATTCAGATGGAGACATCTGAATCTAGAAGTGTGTGACTTGACTGTAGTCTCAGGTTTGCTGTTCCCACCCCACTCAGGTTTATTTTGGGGAACTTGGGCTACAGGGAGCACGATGAACCTTTCTCAAGTAAGAAAGCTTACTTTAGTAAGCACATGGATGATACCAAATGCGGTTTTTAAAACTTAACTGTTCTATATAGGAAGGTCTTTTAAAGGAAGAGTGGTGGGATCAGGGTTCATGGAGGCGTCTTCTAATGGTTTGACATCTTTTGGGGAAAGCGCAGAGGATAGTCTCCTTTTCTACTCTTGTATCTCTATTTGGCCCATGAGGCTGAAGGCAGCAGAAACCTGAAACCAAATGTCATAACCTACCTTCTGACCTGTCTTCCTGCCTCCAACCTACCAGATGCTTCCTAATTATAAAACCCTGCTGAGGTTTTTTTTTATTTTTATTTATTTATTTTTTTAAACTCCTAAACTATAACTTAAGTTTCCCAGTGTTGATGCTCGTAGAGAGTCAGAGCCGAGAAGGGTCAGCAGCACAGACATGGAAGTCCTTTTGCTTTGGGAATGCAGGTGGGATCTGGGGTGAAGCTCAGTTGCTTAGTGTTTGCCTGACACCAACAAGACCCTGGGTTTGAACCCAGTGCCACATCTCATGCCTTAAAGCCAGTACTCGGAGATAGCAGCAGGGGATTTAGAAGTTCGAGGTCATCCTTAGCTAAGGAGAGTTTGAGGACCTGGAGGCTTGAGACCTCATCTCTAGAAAAAGGAAACAAACAGCAAAGCGCTGTGTGGGCTGTGGTGGGTCAGAGTGGGATGAACATGGTAGTTTTCTCTAGATAGAAAGGCATTACCATAGGTCTGTACATAGATGCTCTCTGTTGGGTTCCATGATAGATGGAGAATTGAAATAAAGGCAAAATTTAAGGTGCTTGCAATTATATTTGAGGAGAAAAGGGGAAACTTGGGGGAACTGTCAGCTTTCACCTTTGCCTACACATGCTGTTTTCTGTTTTGTTTCTTACACATCCTGACGTTTTCCTCACACAAACTCCTTTAGAATTAAAATAAAGTGAATGGAGAGCTAATTGAAACTGGACTCAAATTCTGCCTAGGTTTTGGTCACAGATACCCTCCGCTGCAGGACTGTGTAGGTGAAGGTGAAGATAGCTGCCCGTAGTGCCCAAAGGAAGAGAAGTGGGTGGGCAGAGGAACTTGAGGTCAGGGACTAGCTAGAGCAGGTAGTACACAAACCGCTGATAAAGGAGAGGGCATTATCTTGTATTCCTCTGGAGGAGATTGTAATGCAGCCAGAAGGCTAAGGCCACGGGTGGAGAGAGCCTCCCATCTTGTTCTTTGTGGTGGAAGATAGGCTATTTCCTGAAGCTGCCCCAGAGGAAGACTTGCTCTGTTGCCAGGTGGGGTTCTTATCCAGAAAACTGCAAGGGACTTCTTCAGATAGACCATAGCACGTAGGAGAAAAAGTACTTACATATAACTGTCTTTATTAAAGGTAAGAAAAAGTTAAAGAGCAGAAAAATGCCACCTGCTTCCTATTTCTGAGGAAGAGTACATTAAACAGCTTGGAATACAGTAAGATCTGGAAGATTGAGGACAAGTATAGTTATTTCCCATGTTCCTGACACCCCCTTAGCTGTGTGGTAACAGATCCCCTTTCCTGATATCATAAGATTCTTACCAATGTGAATGGTACAATTTCATTTCTAAATTGTTAAACAAAATTTAGGCTTTTTAACTGGTTATTTAAGAATCATTTCTGATAAATGTTTTAATTATTATTAACCAAATTTTTATAGTAAGATAATTTCCAGTAAGTTTTTAATAGTTCATTCTTCAAGCAATTCAGAGAACCTGCTGTGTGTTTTTATTTCATAAATGAGGATAGTAAGACTTAAGTGTTTTGAATTAGCATCTGCCATTATCTAATACACTATACCATTTACGTTTAAAAAGATTCATCTTTATTTTATGCAATGAGTATTTTGCCTGGTGTGCATTGTGTTTATGCCCAGTGCCCATGGAGGCCAGAAAAGTTCATCAGATCCCTTGGCACTGGTGTTACATATAGTTGTTGTGAGTTTTGGGGAAGCAAACTGGGGTCTGGTGCAAGAGCAACAAGTGCTCTTAACCATTGAACTATCTCTCTGCCTCCAGCTTGCATCTTTTAACTCTGGATTCTACTTCTGCTGCACTAGTAGTTCTAGCTGGTTAAAGAATCTTTGCTGTGCTCATAGATGCATCTTGAGTGCTTATGTGGTGACTACTTACTTGAATAGATGAATGAGGAACCTATCAACATGGGTTGCTGAGTTGCTGTTCTAGAGGCTACTCTAACTTGACCCTGAATTAGATTGCCTGACCCACTAAAGCTACCGGTAGCAATCAACAGATCCATGAGAGCTAGCCTTGGAAAATTGAAGTAGAGGAGAGGAGCTAAGAGTACTTCCAAACCCCAGGTACCAGCAAGCTCTTAGAAGGGACACAGGCTTGAGATCGGCTCACTACTGCACATTAGACCCTCCAGTTACAGAAGGCGGGAAAAAGGGGGGACGAAGTAAGAATCCAAGAGCCTCTTTGAAGAAGACTGCTTGCCAGGTTAGAACTGGAGGCCTCAGAAAGGGGATTTCTTTTTCTTACTTACTCATGTACCCCTAGAAGACGGTTGTACCATCAGAAATACAATCACTACTCAGACCTTTTCTGTGCTAGTTGTTAGATGTGCAGTTTTGTGACCTGGTTCTTCTTTTTCTGTGTTCTATGTTAGACCTTTCTTGACAGCCATTCACAATATAGTGTTTACTGATTGCATGTTAATGTTTTAATTCATATCATTATTTATGTATTCAGTAATATTTTTGAGGTACTGCTGTTTACCAGGCACTGATTGGAGATGCTGAAGGCACCAGACAGACAAGCTCCTCTTCTCTTGGGTCTTCCTGACAGACTGTGAATTAACAAGTAGGGAAGAGATTCAGAGACTACTGAGAGAACAGGATACTGAGGTTGTGAGCATTGGGGGGGGGGGTGTCTAGAGGGTGTGTTATAGAAAAGGCCTTTAGGAAGGGCCTGGTGAGCTGAGAGATCTGGCAAGCTGCCCGAGGGCCTGGGGGAAGAATATTCTTAGCAAGAGGGACTATCATGAGCAGAGGCTTTTGGCTGGGATGTGCTTGTTTGAGGAACAGTGAGAGAGACCCTGTTGATTGGAGCAGAGTGTCCTTCTGGGAGATAAACTAGGTGAGGTGGGCAGGGTAGACCTTCTAGTTCCATTTTTAAATAATGATCAGCCTTTGGAAGAGGAGCTTTGAGGAAGTGAGTGACAGAAGGTGTATGGAGTCTATTTTCACTGTCTGTTTGCTCCATGGCTTTTGGGAATGATCGGAATGTTTGAGGTCCTGTAACAGATAGGAGACTAGAGATGTAGGTATGTCCTGAGGTGGAGCTGGAGAAGCCAAGAATGGTCCATGGTTGGTGGCAGAGCCACCACTATATTTAGAACTGCAGACTGAGTAAGGTCTTCTGAGTGTGAAAGGTAAGAAGGGACATAGAAGGAGCCAGTGAAGAGGCTGAGCTGGGCAGGGGCTGAGATGGAAGCTGAGTGTTTCAAGAAGGAAGTTTAAGCATGGTGGTGCATGCCTTCAATTCCAGTGTACAGAAGGCAGAGGCAGGTAGATCCCTGTAAACAGAGACTGCGCTTTTGTTTCCCATCCACTCAGACCCAGATAATCACACAGAAACTATATTAATTACAGTACTGTTTGACCAACAACTTAGGTATATTTCTAGCTAGCTCTTACATCTTGAATTAACCCATTTCTATTATTTTTATATTTTACCACGAGGCTTGTGGCTTGTTACCTCACATCTTGCTTCTTGGGCAGCTACATGGCATCTGCATGGCTCTGCCTTCTTTCTCCCCGCATTCAGTTTATTTTTTCTGCTTAGCTCTCTTCTGCCCTGCCATAGGCCAAAACAGCTTCTTTCTTAACTAATGGTAATAAAGCATATTCATGGCATACAGAGGGAATCCCTACATTAGATCTCTATGAGTTTGAGGCCAGCCTGGTCTCCAGAGTGAGTTCTAGGACAGCCTCCAAAGAAAGGAAAAGACAAGAGGGGAGCCTAAAGATGAACTTAATGGTGTACACCTTTAATTCCAACATTTGGGAGGCAGGTAGATGTCTATGAGTTTGAGGCTTGCCTGGTCTATGTAGAAATCTCTACCAACCAAGGCGACATAGTGAGACCCTATCTCAGAACATTCCCCACCTCCCCTCAAAAAAAGGCACCTTGGTTTCTTGTTTGCTGCTGGCAGCAGATTGTCACAATTTTAGTGACTTAAAGCAACACAGTCGTTCTTAGCTGACTCTATATGCGAGGTATTGGCTTTGCTCGTTCAGTCACACATCTTTCATGAGACTCTGCTTTCTGAACCATTCTGGAAGGTTGTTCACATTTCATGGATTGTGGCTCTTTTCTCCAGACCCCACTCTGCCCTCATGCTGGGGATCAAACCTAGGGCCTTGTGTGTGGCAGGCAAGTGTTCTGCTGCTGAGCTCTGCTCCGGACTCCCCTTTTCCATCCCCAAAGTCAGCAACCTAGAGCTTGCCTCTGTAGTCACATTTCTTTCTCTGTCACACTGCTGCTCCTTCCCCCCTCCTGTTATTTTCAGTGCCTTCCTCTCTCCCTCCTCACAGTACTTGAGTTGTGCTGGGTGAGTGCCCTGTGGGAAAGCTCCAGCCCCAGCTGAGTACCTTGAGCCCACTTGGATAATCCAGGAGTAGTTTCTCTGTTGTAAGGCAAGTTCATTGGCAACTTAAATTCTGCCTGCTACCTGATTAATTTTGCCATTTAGCATATGTACAGGCTGTGGATTATATGTAGCTGTCTGGGTGGCATTATTATATGAACAGGACATAGCTAAAGATAATTTTAAGAAGTTGAGTAACATCGGATAGGAAGTTACACTTGGATTTGATGACCTGGAGGCTTTTATTGACCTTGTGACATGGTGTCAACGGAGTGATGTTGACACAAAGGCAAGTTGGAGTGAAATGAGGAGTGAGGGAAATGAAGGTGTGAGGCCACATGTGGCTCTGGGAGGGTGAGAAGGAAGGGCTCTCTGAGTCTGTTGGAATAGATTCCCTGGGTGATGAATTTCGAGAGAGAAACTGAAACAGCTTGTAGAGATGGTGGCATGGAGACAGAATGAGTGGGAAGCACAGTGTCTTGTCTCCTTTGCTTGCTCACATCAGACACTTAATAATTCCATGTATAGTTGACCTAGCCTTTGAGGCCAGAGTAGTCTCCTCAGGGAGCCTGGAGCAGCTGTGGTCTGGCCTAAGCTTGGTGCTGGTGAATGGTTCATGCTGTCTGTCAAGTCTTGTGTCCCTTGCGTGCCCCCCTCCAGTCCTTTGTTCTTCCCTTCACGTTCCCCTGCTGCCTGCCTCCGTTTTTCTTTTTCATTGTTATTAAGCAGGTTTGATGGGATCCTAGTTGCTGCGGCATGTGGTGGTGAAGCAAGGATGTGTACCTTCACATAGGTGAGAGGTTCTTCCAGGAGTCTTATCTCCTAGGAGACATAGGAGATAAGGCATAGGGTTTGTGCTCTCCTTGGGTACCTGGCAATCTAACCTGCTTGCTGTTTGACTCCTTTACCTCATTACTGTGGCTTCCTGCTGGGCTGGCCATTGTTTCCTGCTGTTGGCATCTGTCCTCAGCTTATCAGTCACCCACCACTACCCTGCTTCACTGGCTGGTTGTTTACTGACTGTTGTTCCTTAGAGAAGTTGTGTGCTTCCTACTATCTTTTCCTTTTTCCTCCCCTCTCCTCCCTTCCTTGCTTTTTGTCCTTTCTCCTCTGTTCTGTCCTTCTTCCCTTCCCGCCCCTCCTCTTCACCTCCCTCTTCTCCCCTTTCTCCCCTTTCTTTCCCTTCCCTCTTTCTCCTGCACCTTTGCTTTCTTTATTTTTACTTGTATTTATTCTGTGCTGAATTTCTTTCCATTCTGTAAAGGTTCGCTCATCCAGTTTCTTCTGGGCTATCTTTTGGTGCAACTTCCTCTTCTGCTTTAGGAACAGTTTATTCCTTTTCAGTGAGGATCATCTTAGTGTGGCAGGGGAACATAGGTATGGCTTGGTCTAATCCTGAGTGCTGTAAACCTGGAGGCACATTTTAGGTGTTAGATGTTAGGAATTTTTCCCAACGCTCTTTCTCTACTGATGCAAAATCCCAATCAAGCCAAATTAAGAAATATCCAGGATTAATGGGATTCCTGCCATCTTGGGTGGCCCTGAGGGGGAACCGGGAGGCTGCAGACGTGACCTGGGCAGTTTCACAGGTGTTGATGAACATGTAGTGAGAATCTCAGAACCTGTGTGATGTTGTAGGGTTCCCGGTTAAGGAGTAACAAAGCATTCTCGTGGGAACCTCAGGAAGGCCCCTCTTCTACTTCTCTCTACTTAGCTTCAAATCTAAAGTCTGTAATACATGATCATTCTTTTAGGACTTTCCTGAATCCCTTCTTGTCGTACCTAGTTAGACAAAGAGCAATGCTGAGAGAACCAGTGTTGTCATCTGGCTTCTTTCTGTCTGCCCCCAAGCAGTAAAGCCTTGCTAGAGAGAAACAGGATAGTGAGGCAGGCTGTGACCTCTCTGTAAATTGTCGACTAGAAGCCTCATGTGGACTTTATTTTTGTTTGGTTTTGAGACAGGGTTTTCTCAAACTGTCCTGAAAATTGCTCTGTAGACCAGACTGGCCTTGAACTCGTAGAGATCCTTCTGCCTCTGCATCTCAAGTGCTGGGATTAAAGACTTGTGCCATCACCTCCGTCCTTTTCTTCAAGGTTTTCCCAAGCTCAGCCTACTTATTTTATTGTCAGTGTAGTTTGCTTTATACTTTATACTTCCCTCCTTTCTTAAGCTGAACCGGCCCTTTTCTAAGTTCTGCCTGTAGTTATTGACCCTGCTTCACATTGGAAAATGAAAGCTGCAGAATGCTCAAGATTTGTCACCCACCAAACTGAGCATGTGACACTGTTCCCTTAGAGGCAGATTGACTGCCAGGGAGTTGTTAGTGGCCAGCAGCAATCTTGCAGGTTCCTGGCCAGAGATAACTTTGTGTTCACCTTGTTATTCAGGTAATTTCCTGAGACCCTTTGGTTAGAGCTAGCCTCCAGTACAAGACAACTGTGCAGACCATGGCCCCTTGCTACAAACAGCCCATGCATTAAAAAAAACCAAAAAACAAAAAACAACACCCCCCAAAAAACCCCAAAAGAACAAATCTTAGGACAGTAGGACTTCTCTAAAATCAATTCTTTTTTTTTTTTGCCAGTTTCTCACTTTATTTTATAGTGTGTGTGTGTGTGTGTGTGTGTGTGTGTGTGTGTGCGCGCGCGCGCGGTTGTACAGTGGAGACTATGTTGGTGTCATCCTCTATTGCTATTTAGATTAGTTCTGTCCCTGGAACTGGAACTTCCACCAGTTGATTAGACTGACTAGCCTGTGAGTTTGGGAATTGGCTTATCTTTATGCCCCAGTGTGGGACATAGTAATAGACACACACCATGATATGGGTCTCGGGCTCTGATCTCAAGCCCTCATACTGTGTGGCAAATACTTCACCACTGAGCTATCTCTTCAGTTCCTAATTTCTTGGTTTAGAGTTACTCCTCTTGATTTAGAGATTCCTGTTTAGTTGTCCTCTTGACACAGATCTGTGGTAGTACTACTATCTGCATACTGTCTTCTTGCATGTGAACAACTGTAAACTCACTGTACTGGTGGGAACAGGACCTTTTATTCTAAAGCACACATACCTACCATTTACCCAAGTGTGCACATGCTTCCTAGGTGTCTTAAATAGCATCTAGTGGTGGGTCTGTACCACCTACTTTGTGCTTGGAAAGATGATAAACTGTATCTTTTATGTCATGATATTGGTGGTTGGTATGGTAAAACCCCTGTGATTGCTTCAATTGCTGGTATGTATTAGCCCGTGTTTACAGCTCAACTAAACAGTATGTCTCATTGGAAGTTAGTGGAGTGAGGATGCCATTCTTGTCATCCAGACTCATGCCCCTTTATCTTTATCTTTACCATTTAATCCTGTGTGTCATCAGCATCCTCTTGTCACCTGGTCCCTAGAGATTTCTGACCTTGACCCTCCGTGTAAATTCTCAGCTCAGCAGCCAGAGATTTTTTTTTTTTTGTATTTTTGAATCAGGGTTTCTCAGTGTAACAGTCTTAGATGTCCTGAAAGTAGCTCTTATAGACCAGGCTGGCTTCAAACTCACAGAGATCCTCTAGCCTCTGCCTCCTGAGTGCTGGGATTAAAGGCATGTGCTACCACCGCCTGGCCCAAGCAGCCAGAGATCTTGATTTCTTTGCCCTCCCCCTCAGAATATACTTTTAATACTACTTTTAAGCATGATCTAAGAGAAGGAAAGAGACTTCCAGAACTACACTTAAAGACATCCCTAAGAGCATTGTTGTGGGCATCTCTGAGTCTCCCTTTTAAATTTGCCATCGCAAAAGGTACATTGGTAGAAACAAGCTAGAGAGGACAGTTTTTTTTCCTTTCTGAAAGAAACTCTTCGGAGTGGGTTCTCTACTTTGATCATGTAGGTCCCAGGGTTTGACTTTGAGGCATCAGGTTTGCCTGCTAAACTCTGATGTGAGCTACTGGAGCAGACCTGTCGTAGTCATTGTGTATTACTACGAAGACACACCATGACCGTAGCATCTCTTATGAAAGAAAACAATTAATCGGGACAGTTTTAGAGACTTTGTCTATTATTATCATGGTGGCAAGCATGGCACCACTGGAGTAGTAGCTGAGAGATACATCCTGATACCCAGGCCGAGAGACAGAGACATACTTCCTCCAACAAGGCCACACTTACCCCAACAAGGACATAACTCCTAATCCTTTTAAGTAGTGCCACTCCCTGATAATTGAGCATTCAAATGTATGAACTTATGGGGACCGTTCTTATTCAAACCACCACAGGCCCCAACTTTAGAACTTTTAAACTAGAAGAAGGTCTAGCAATTTTCCAAAAAAAAAAAAAAAATTGAATCAGGTGTGATGACTCATACCTGTAATCCCAGCACTTCCTGATGAAGTGGGAAGATTGCCATGAGTTTGCGGCCAGCCTGGACTGCAGAGTGACACTCCGTCTCAGAACTGTGAAATGAGCAACAGGAGCATCAGCAGTGAGCAGTGCAGACAGAAGTAGACGTGTGGTTACAAGGGGGGTGGGGGTGGGACCAGATGCCTTCTAGGACTCTTTGCTACTTCTGATGGCAACTCCCAAAGTAAGCCCTTGAAAATTTGGGTGGTAGGAAGTAAGATTTCCAAACTATCAGAGGAAGCCACTACCCAGATAGGTAGGCCAAAATAGTACAAACTTTTTCATCCTTGGACCAGACTCTCTGAGGTATGGGAAATGCCCTCTTAAAGGGTCCACTGAAGCTGTAATGCTCCACCGAAGGATAAAATGCATTTCTTTAAGCATTTTTGAGAAGCCAGCCCCCTCCTGCTGTCTGTGTTGTTCATGCTTAATCCTAGCTACAGGATGGATTTTACCCCTGAGTGGCCCCACCCTAGACCAATTAAGTTGGAGGCCTTGGGATGAGGGTGGGTTTTTTTCAAGTTCTCTAGGAGATCCTTAAGTACTGCTAGGGTTGAGAACCACTAGTTTAATCTACTCCTGTTTGCTTTCAGAAGTCATCCTCATCATAATTAAACAAATTATGGTTAAAGTACACAGAAGGAAGTGGAGGGGACATTTGTAATCAACAAGTAGACAGAAGGATTACATCTGAATGAACATCTGACTTTGGATAAAACTGCCAAGCAGGGGCTGGAGAGATGGCGTCATGGTTAGGCACACTTAATGTTCTTGCAGAGGACCCACATTTGGTTCCCAGCACCCACATCAGGTAGTTTGCAACCACTTGTAGTTGCAGTTTCAGGGGTTTTGAAGTCCTCTTCTGGCTTCCACAGGCACCTGTTTGTTTGTGACGCATACATATGTACAAACACAAATCTTTGGAAGAACCTGCCAGGCTGTTTACAACACTCTAGGTTGATACCTGCTAGGGCAAAGCTTATCCATTTTTATTTTCCTGTTTTCTTTGTAACTTTTCCCATCCTGAGTGGTTCAGACTAACTTGGTGAAGTGTAACATGTGTACGTTATTTCTTTGTTTTTTCCTCATAGCCACCTCTGTCAGTTAGTAGTTGTTTTCTGTCCTAAAACACTGTGGCAGTCATCACTCCTGGGAAGTGCTATTCAGTTTGGAAGGATGTTATAGGATGACCAGTCTCTGAGTGATCTCAGTTGTTAGGCATCTTACATTGTTAGCTTGGTCAAGAAGGATGCTGAAAAATATTCGTGAAGGCAGTCCCGCCTCATTGGAGACTCTGTGTTCCTAGCTGTACAGCCTCTCTCTTGAGAGAACACTCACTGGCATGAGAGAAGCTGTCTCCATCCTTGATGTCCACTGTCAGCATCTCTTACTGAACCTTCCCTTGATATCGAGTGGCCGTCTCTGTCCTTCATGCCCACTGTCAAGGTCTCTTACTGAGCCTTTCCCCTGACCTTGCATGCACAGGCAGAGTTGGTGTCACTTAACTTTTTAACTGTCCACAGAACTTGCTCGTTGCCTCGTCTGCCTTTATGGTTTAATCTGGCTCATTGTTTAGGGTCAGCCACTTTCTTCACCATATTATCTGCTTGTGGTTTTCTGTAAATTGATGGCAGCCTTAATGGTTTAGGTCAGAATATTTCCCCCTTTTCAAGAGATTTCACTGGGAACACCTTAATGTTTAGTGAGATTGACTTTTCTTTGGTGACAAGGACTCCTTATGTTCTCAGGCTGGCCAGAACATTGCTGTGAAGCCAGTCTGGTTCATCTTAGTCTCCCAAGTGCTGGGATTGTAGAGACATATATCATCTTCTGTTAATAGTGACTTCCTTAGCTTTTTGAGTTAATTTTTTTGTAACTGCTGTTTAAAAATTTTATTTACTATGTGTGTATGTACTGGAGGTGGGGTATGTATGCCACTGTGAGCATGACTACTTTGTGGAGTTGATTCTCTCCTACCTTTATGTGTGTTCTGTGGATCAAATTCATGCTGTCAGCTTGCTGTGACAATCACTTTAGCTGCTAAGCTATCTCGTCTGTTTGGTGTCATAATTTTTGAAATGTGGATGAGAAATGTATGTATGTGGGTTGATGTGTGTATATGTACAGAGGTGAATTGTGTGGTTGCTACATGCCCATGCTTAGGTGGAGGTTGTAAGCCTACCCTCTAGCAGTGTTGGAGCATACTTCTCACACTCATGCATAGTCTCATGTGTATCACTGAACCTAAGAATGCTCTGGGTTGCAGTAAAAGTACTTTTCTTCACTAAGTGACCTCTTTGAGTGAATGAAAAGGTCAAGTCACAGAGTGAGATTGGCCTGCACAGGCCTATATCAGAGTATTGCAGGAATTTCTGTAAGTCAGAGAAAAGAAAAGACAACACAGGAAAGTGAGCAGGAGGCTCACTAAAACCAGAGGATGTTCACTGCATGAGCCCGCAGGAAAGGGCAGAGCAGAACTACAGCAAAACACTATTGCGTTTGGAAATGACCAGACTGAAAAGGACAGCATCAGTTGTTAGCAAGGAGCAGTCAGTATCTGCATTAATTTAACCACTGTGGAAAATTAGAATTATCTGATAGAGTGGGAGAGACAGCACGCATCTTAGTAGTTCAACTCCTTATATATGTTGTTAACAAAAATGTGTGTATGTGTGTGCACCCAAAACACATGGGAAACACTCTCGAGAGCTATACTCCTAGTCCTCACAGTCTGGAAGCAGCCCAAATGCTTAACAACACAACAGAGAATTGGTTGTAATGTGCTTATGTAATACAGAGCTGTAAAGCCACAAAAATGAGTGAACGTTTGCTTCATTCATGAGTGACTTTAACAAACAAAGTTGTTGATGCAAAGAAACAGGCACTTGAGATTAAATATTCTGATTCCATACATAAGTTAAAAACTTGTTTGAAAATAGGTGAAATGAATTGATAGATTTGTTGAGAAATAGTTATCTTTGGAGAGTGGGGAGGATGTGGGCCAGCTTTTGGGATGCTTGTATTCTGTTTTATGGACATTGGTATGATACATGCATACAAGCACACATATATTTATGATTTACAGTATTTTCTGTTTGCATATAATATTTCAATAATTAGACCATTAAAATAGTGTATGGTATAAAATAGACGGCAGAACATAGCTGCGTGCAGCACACAGAAGAGGCTCACAGAATTTAGCTATCTGAATCAGTTCAGGGTTCACTGGGGGGAAGTAGACCCACTGTGAGTCTCAGAATAAGGGGGTGTTTATTACAGGAATAAGGTGATAACTATCTTGGGAGAAACTGGGAACAAGTACAAGAGAAAGAAGAGGCTCAGGAAAGTCACGATAGCACCTCTCCTGAAGCCCCTGGAAGGGCAGCCAGCATGAGCAGCTGTTAACATGGGCAGCACCCGTCAATCTGTGGAGAAAGTCAGTAGAAAAAAACCCATCTGGTAGGGGCTGGCTTCTGTTGGTCTGCAAGACCAGCTGCTGAAGAGAAAAGTTTATGAAAGAAGAGCCAGTGAGTAGGCAGGTGACCTGCTGCCTCCTGCTGTGCTTGTTTGCAGCTCATTGGAAAGATCAGACTAACTCCTTCATTGCTGGGTGTTACCACCTTTAGCTGCTCAGGCTTTGGAATATAGTGGGGGCTCCATGGTTATCTTCTAAGTCTAGTGTAAATCCAGGAAAGAAAGCCCTAGATTTCTAAATCATTTGTACTAAAAGCTGCTATAGTGACGGTTGCATAACTTTGTGAACATACTAAGAATACTCCTAAGTGGGTGGACTTTAAGGTATGTGAATAACTTCTCAGTAAAGCTTCTGCTTAAACAATGACTGTAGGTAAAACTTAGAGAAAGCAAGGGGACCACAAAAATCAGAACCCTGCCTTTGGCAGAGGATGTGTGATGAACTTCTGGGGCTTCAGATAGTCTCCTTGAATAGGGGTGAGGGTTCCACAATGTTTGTTTTATTACCATACTGTCTTCTGTAAACAGGTCTGCAGGAAACAGAAAATACACAACATTGCAGTCCAGTGCTGGCAGGTAGTATCTAGTGGTGGTGGGTAGTCTAGAGTTCCAGCTGGTGTCACCTGCCAACTTTCTAAGGTTCAGAACTGGGCGGTTTAGGGGCTCGTTGTTGAAGTGTGGACTTGAGGGTAGTAATTGCTTCTTAGTCACCAGACTGTAGAAAGCCAGAGGAAATTAGCTGTGACTTGTTAGGTCTCCTATAGGAGGATCCTGTGTCAGAGATAGTTTCGTGGGAGAATTTTGTCCCTGCACTTTGTTGGCTGTAAATGCTAAACTGAGGTTTTTGGTTTTTTTTTTTTTTTTGGACTTAATAGTAGATATAACTTCATCAAAACTCCTAAATCAAAACCCCATTTTGATAATTTGAGAAATTAGAACATTCTCATCCTCTATAACTTGCTGGAAATCTTCCTTGTCTGCTCCCATGTACAGTGAACCACTTTTTTATTTCAGTGTTTATTACAGTTCTTTTTATCTTCTATCCAGGGATGCAACTGCTCATATACAGTTCTGTTGCTTTTGTATCCAGGGCTTCGGTTGTATCACAGTTACAGGTAGAAGTGACTGTTGAACAGTGTGTTATCTTATTTTCACATGGCTAGGAATGAGACTGCTGCTTCTAGGGCAGTGTTGCTGAATGAGACTAATTCTGCATAGTTTGAGTTTATGAAAATTAACTTTTTTAGTATCACGTATTACACCTCTGAACTATTTGTAAAACTTTAGGGTTACTTTTTTCTTTTTACATGAGATTTTTCCAGTTCCATGATTTAAGTCAATTGTTACTTTTCATGCTTTTTCCATTAAACAATCTTTGATAAGTGTTCAAAACCATTTTCTTAAACATCATATCTGTTCATCTGTTTTAGTGGTGGTGGTGATGCCCGCTGTGCACTGCTGTAGAAGAAAGCACCCAAAACACTTGATGAAACCGTAAGGCAGACTGTTTAGGAAGACTCCTTATTTAGGAGGGCAGCAATGAGGTTTTGTAGTAGGGCAGCCTGAGCCTAAGCCTGCCTTAACAGGGCAGAGGAGCTAGGGTGAAGGAGTGTGGGTTCTGACTAAACTAACCTGCAAGATTTTTTCAAAGGCAGACAAGAGTGGTCAGGTACCACATGGAGGGTGGTGGAGGACAAGGAACAGGTACTGAGAATAGTCAGGAACTGGAGTAGAGTCTAGCCAAGCCACTTGGTAGGCTGTGTGCCAGCACTGGGCTCTGTGAGCCTGACTCCAGTGAGCACTAAAGAGAGTCATTCAGGTGCCTGATCCAAGTTTAGCCAGGAGGCATTCCGTCACTAATAACCAGAAGGACGTAAAGAGGCTCTATAGTCTTCTAGGAGTGGAACTCAGTTGCATCAGCTGTGCTTAGGGTATCAGGAAATTGAATATATCAGATGAGCATGGGGCACTATATAAAGATGAACACAAGAAACACAATACATTTTGAAGGTTTAGGAGTTTACTGGGTGGGCAGAATTAGTAAGCGAACATGAAAGCATTGCATATACAAAGGGATGGGAAAAGAGTAGTCCCTGAGTACTGCATATGGCTGATTTGGCTTTATATTTTACACTTGAGGTAATCAGCCCTGATTGTAAGATTTTGATCAGTGACCAGTTAGGTTTTCATCTTGCGCTGTTACTCTAGACAGTCTAAAGAAGTGATTCTCAACCTGTGGGATATGGTCTCTTTGAGAGAGAGAGAGAGAACTGTTGAACAACCCTTTCACAGCGGTCACCTAAGACCATCAGAAAACAAAGACATTTTACATTATGATACATAACAGTAACAAAATTACAGTTATGAAGTAACAATAAATAGTTTTATGGTTGGGATCACTACAACATGAGGATGTGTATTAAAGGGTCACAGCATTAGGAAGGTTGAGAACCAATGGTCTAGAGAATGGTATGGAGGAAAGCTGGAATTCTGGTGAGGACTCCAAGCCAGAGCAGTTCATTTAGCTCTGTTTCTGGCCTTTGGAAGAAGACTCTGATATAGTAGGGTTTAAAATGATATAGTAGGGTTTTATGTGGTGGTCCTTTCTTTTCTGCTGTGGGAGATGCTCTGTGCACTGTGAAGATTTGTCACTCATCCTGGTTTTAATAAAACACTGATTGGTCAGTAGCCAGGCAGGAAGTATAGACGGGGTGACCAGACTTGGAGAATTCTGGGAAAAGGAAAGGCAGAGACATAGAGGAAGCAAGATGAGAGTATCTTACTGAGAAAAGGTACCAAGCCATGTGGCTAAACATAGACAAGAATTATGAGTTGTAGGAGGAGGGCCTGCTTGTTTGTTCTGGCCACCCAGCTAGCTTAGCCCCAAAATAACCACACAGAAACTGTATTAATTAAATCACTGCTTGGCCCATTAACTCTAGGTTCTTATTGGCTAACTCTTAAATTAATTTAACCCATTTCTATTAATCTTTATATCGCCACATGGCAGTGGCTTACCGGCAAAGATTCAGCATGTGGCATGTGTGACTCTGGTGGTTCCATGGTGTCTCTATGACTCTGCCATCTTTCTCCCAGCATTTAGTTCCGTCTCCCTGCCTACCTAAGTTCTGCCCTATCAACAGGCCAAGGCAGTTTCTTTATTCATTAACCAAGAAAAGCAACACACAGACAGAAGGACCTTCCACTCTAATGGGTTAATTAAAGTGGTAAGAGCTAGTTAATAATAAGCCTGAGCTAATAGGCCAAACAGATTGTAATTTAAAAAAGCCTTTGTTTCTTTGGTACTGATGGCTGTGGGACTGGGTGGGACAGAAACTTTGTGCTATACTTTCCCTAAGCCGACAAAAGACAGGTTAACAAGAAAAAAAAACCAACTAGATTCTAGTGTTTCATGTGTGTGGCCTTTTGAGTTTGCGCATGTATGTTATTTATTTTAGGGATATTTATAGAGAATTGTGATGGAAAAGAGTCAAACTTTGGGCCTTCTGTACTATACTAATAGGTAAAGGGGAGGCAGAGTTCATTTATATGTAAAGAAACAAGGTTTGGGGGAAAAAGGGTTTAGAGTAGAGAAATGATGGTCCTCTGGCATCTGGGTGTAAAGAGTTTCTTTGGCTGTCTTAGGTTTGAGTTGTTCCCGGGGAAGGGGTTTATGACAGCTGAGTTATTTGGAGATCTGTGGGGAGACTGCTTGTAGGAAGATACGGGATTTTAGAACTCATATTTTTAGCTTAAAATACCTTTTTTATACCTTAGTTTATTCTGAGTTTTCTCTTGGCAGAGGAGAGGAGACTTGAGAACAGAATGCTCCAAGAACAGGTTTCAGTAGTGCTGAGTTCATGTTTTGTGGTGGAGCTTGGAGCATATGTGAGACATCGAGGCAGACATCCCTGGGAGCAGTTAGATGGAGAGATGTAGGGAAAAGCCAAAGAAGCCAAGAGTACCGATTGAGTTTTCTTAGAGGAGTGGGATGAGTGGGGGGAAGAGAAAGATCCTGGAGGCCAGCCAGAGGTCAGAAAGTAAGGGAGACTGGGACTGGGGAGTAGAAGTGTCAGGAAGAAAATACCTTACAGAGGAAGACCAGTTGACGATGAGGACTGGGTAGTTTTGGAGTCTGTTACTGTTTGAGGCAGAAGGGGCTGGACACTCCAAATAGAAGGTGAGGTCAAGAAACAGCAAAGGAATATTCACTTTAGCCACTGAGGAAGGCAGGGGGTGCCTAGCTTCTTCAGCCTTGTCCTTGGGACACTTAAAAGATCTTCAGGTTTAAATAGGGAAGGAACAGAAGTGGGAGTGAGAAACATGCTTAGTTAGGCAGTTGAATCAAACAGTGGCCTAGTTGGCCACGTGGGGCCGTGGATAAGAGGGTTGCTGCTGTCTGTGGGCTAATTTCAACTGATCATCTAGTGCTCCTAATCAGAGTGTTGTCCCTGAAATTCCAGGTGACTGCAGAGAGAACAAGGCTGAGAAAGGACAAGTCAAAAAGCCAAGATGGAGTTTATTCCTTCAGCTTTTAGGGCTGTTCCAGTCTTGTGTGGGTATCCTTCCAGAAGTGGCATTGTTCACAGTTTGTTGAGCATCGTATCTCTTCAAACTTAGAAACCCTGTTCTTATCTTGGTGCCAACAGCCTTGTGGGGAGGATTGTCATTTCTAGACAAGCATTTCTCCAGTGATCAGTGTGCCCACAGAGTTGAGAAGCATTCTGACCCAGAGCAAGGAAGACAGAAGCAAGGCGAAGGCAGAGGTGCCACACTTTGATCCTGTGGTTGTGACCAAACAAAGAATTAGTGCTTTTAACAAAAGCAGCCTCTGAGTCCCTGTTCTAAAACCAAAGAAGGACAGAAAGGCAGGGAGTTTGCAGTAGTGATAAGCAGTGTCAGGATGCAGGATGCAGTTATATTTGAACATATTTTTAAATTTGATGTATGATATTAGTAGTCTTGAGGAAAGGCTGGAAGTTTATTTAAATAAACTTAGAACAGTTGGTTTATCCCTTAAAAATATTAAGTCATTGTCTCATACCTTATCAGATAAATCTAAAAATTAAATGTAAAAGTTAGAGTGCTGAAAACACTAGAAGAAAATATGGGTCAATATTTAAATATTGTTCAAATGATAAAGGCCATATTAGTCATGATGCCAGAACCAGAAAGAAGAGGCAGATCAATTTAAATAGAAAAAAACAAAACAAAACAGAAAAAAACCCCACCCAATTTGACTGCATGTAAATTTAGGTTTTGTATGTGCTAAAAAGTTCATAAAATTTAAATGTAACTGGCAAAAGATGAATTTGGTACTTTTATCTCATAGTGCTGAGAAAGGAAGGGCTCAATGAATATTGAAATTTTTTGTGTGTATGTATATATATATATATTTGTATGTATGTATGTGATATGTATATGTGGTTAGCCATTTTTAACAGTTGGTTCTTTGTCTACCTTGTAGGTTCTAGCAATCAACTCTACTTGCGGGGTAACCTGCTGAGCCATTTCCCTGGCCCTGAAATGCTGTTCTTCTACTTGCTTCCCAACAGTTGATAGGGTGCCAGAAGGGAAGCATGTAGACTTGTAAACTAAAGGCAGGGAGGGAGTGGGAGGGGTTTGTCTTGTTGGTATAGGCTGTGTTCCTAGTGAACAAGTAGATGGGTAAAATTTAAAACAAACTTGTTTAAAGTTTATGGAGTCAAGTGTTCAGAAGACAATGGGATGTTGGTTCAAAATATTAAAGAGAAGGTAAACTGCCACACTAGAATTTTATTCAGCAAAACCATGGTTTAAAAGAGGAAGCAAAACGAGACCCTCTAATAGGTCTGTTCACAAGAGTGACAGAGTCTGTAAGGATGCAGAAAATCTGAGTAAGGCAGTGAGCAAGTGTGACCTAACAGATCTCAGTGAGTGGGTTTGTCAGTAGATTTCACTTGATTAGACACAGTGGACAAGATAAGTAGTGCCTTGAAAAGAAATACTAAAAATGGAACATAATGAAACATGAATAAATATATTATGCCTAACAACTATTGGCTGTCCATTTTTCTCAAGTGCATAAAGAACATTAATCAGAACTGTTGCTCCATAAACAAGTCTTGAAAAATTCAAAGCACTAAAGTTAGAATATCAGACTTACTATAAGACAGATTAAATATTCAAAAAATTGATTGGTATAAATCACTAAATTAATAAGATAAACCTAAAAATTGTGGTGTTAACAAATACAGAACTACCTTTGATAAAATACAGTGCTTGTTCAGAAGTGAAATAAGTCAAATGGCTGGAAAACACCTAGAGGAGCTGTCCAGCCTCCAGTCAGTGGTAAGAGTGGTAGCTGTCGTCTTCCGACTGGAAAAGAAGCGAGTTATTTCATCCCCAGCTTGTCTGGTTTATTGTGTTACTGAATGTTTCCCAACTTAGCACGACAAGAAAAGAAGAGTTTAGGGATTGGAGTGGAAGAAATATGGCTGTGCTCTTATCAGTTGTGCACACAGCCAGTTTGACTGTATCTTTTTAACATTAGTAATAAATGAAGTTGAAGACTCAAGGTAGCTCTAGTTACAGCTGTTTTTGTGCACTGATAGCTAACAGAAAGTGTAATAAAGCCAATCATTTGCCATAGTATAAAAAACATATTGTTTAGAAAAAAACTGGGAAGCAGTGCAGACCATGCAAGAGCAACAAACAGCATGATATGCTATGATCAGTAATTAGAAGACTCACTTTTTAAAGATGTTTGTTTTTTGCAAACTCTTTTATGCATTTGACATAGTATCAGGCAGTGCCAGCAGACTTTTTGGAGAATGGAGTGGTTAAAATTGAGAGATGGGTGCTAAAATGTGTGTATAGTGATAAGTAGCTAGGATGAGCCAATTCTGAAGGACAAAGTTTCTATATGCTCCAGAGTAGTAAGACTTGCTGTAAAATAGTGAAAATATGGTTTTAGTAAGGCAAGCAGTAGACCATTGAACTGAATGATCTATAAAAGAGATCCACACCTCCACAGAAACTGGGTGATCACATAAGAACTGCTGCAGAGCAGTAGAGAAAAGACACACACTGCCGTAAATGGTGTTTGAAATTGGGGATGTAGCTCATTTATGGAACCTGGTGTAGCATGCATGAGGCTCAGGCTTGATCTTTAGCATGGCAAAAATAAACAAATAAGTAAATTCGTGAGTAAATGAGCAAATCCAGGGGGCAGGGCTTTGGTTTACTGTATGGCAGAGAAGTCCCTGGATGCATGCTGCTGAGAATTGTCAGATTGTCAGCCATGCGCTGCAATATCCATAAGGCAGAGTGGCTGCACCTGCTGTGGGGACTGGATGTTGGAGAAGCCACTGGTGTAGATGGGCTGACTGTTGAAGAGCAATGCACTTCTGGCACAAAACCCTAGAAGACTAGATCTGTCAAGATGGCAGGTGGGTACCAGTGGTTTCCCTCTCCCTTGCATATAGGATTATGATGGCCCTAGACATTTTTTTTGTTTGCTTTTTGTTTTTTGATTTTTGAGACAGGATTTCTCTGTAACTTTGTAGCCTGTCCTGGAATTTGCTTTGTGGACCAGGTTGGCCTTGAACTCAGAGATCTGCCTGCCTCTGACTCCCTAGTGCTGGGATTAAAGGTGTGTGTGCCATTACCGCCTGACTGGCCTTAGATATTTTGTATTAATTCAGGAGATCAGACTATTGCATGCTTTTTCTGTCCAGACTAGATACCTGAGAGCAGACAGAGCAGATACTGGATTTACCTTTGCAGAAGTGAAGGCTGTTAAGATGGGGCAGCTGGTTACTTGACCAGCATTGTCTGGTCTCTGGAGAGGTCTGTGTGCTATCAAGGTACAGTAACCCCTGAGCCAGTCATCAAAGAGTAGACATGTATTTAGAAAGCCATTCAAAGGGATGCAAAGCCATTGAAAGGACCAAGTGTTAGCGCTGTGAGATGACAGATCCAGATAGAGGAAACTTGTGGGGAGGCCTACACTGGGGGAGAACTTTGTTCCATGTGAAAAAGTAGGGAGCAGTGGGGAGGTTGGAGAATAGAATGAGTTGAATTGTGGCAGAATGGTCACAGCTCTGGTTAAATTGCTCCTGGCTTTGTGCTACCTGAGGATGTGGGGTGTCCTAGGGCAGGTTCCTACAATGGAGGCCTGAGATTATAGAGTTTTGTAATCTGTTGTAGATACTTCTCTGTCACTTGACTGGCTTCCAGAGTGTTAAGAAGAGCCTCTCCACCAATGCAAAATAACTCTGATTAGACCAAATCAAAAATGCCCACATTTAATAAATGCCACACTCCCAGATGGGCTGGGACAGCTTTGACTGGGAGAGAAGCCCAGGCAAACCCCAGAGACCATGTGTTCCTTTTTCTGGCTCTAGCCTAAATAGCCTGTGGGAGTGGTCCTAACCCTCCCTGGGGAGGGGTCAGTGCTTGACAGGCTGGAAGTTGGAGTCCGAACCACGCAACTCTTAGGCCAGGGGCTGGGGTGACACTTCCAGTCATCCCAGACTTCTTGGATATAGGTGTCAGAGGGCTGGGGTCTCACTTTCAGTCAAACATCCCAGAATCCTTGGATATAGGGGTGTTGGCTTAAGTCTGGCATATATATGTGATGTGGGAGAAGGGAGAGCTGAGAGTTGGTGCGCTCATGCTCAGCCAGGGGAGGGGCTGGAGTGGCATCTGGTTTGTTGTCATTTTGGAGTCCTCAGGCAGCTGCTTTTTGAGGGAGATGAGAAGGCAGGTAGCTGGGAGAAAAAAATATTGTTCTTAATCTAGGAGAGTTGGTACCAATGGTGAAGTCCCAGGGACTGGTGATGTTGACGTTGTCTGGAAGGCACTTTGTGAGTTGATCTTGGCCCAGGCAGCAGGAGTGACCTGTAAAATATGATTGAAATTGGCTGGAGTTAGTGTAGCAGAACTTTTTCCTGGAACCTGTAAGAGAACTGGAACAGATTTACATCTTGGTGTCATAGCAAAAAAGACTACTGCGTTAGGTTAAGACAATGAAAGGAATTGGGAACCCCAGATCCTTTAAGATATACCTGAAGTCTGTTAGGCACATCTGTCTGTATTTTAGCAGGAAACTTTATTAAATGTCATGGATGAAATAATAAGTTAACAGTACCTTAAGTTGTCAAACGCCATTAGACAGATCTGGGAGGGATAAATGAGCAGAAATGAGACAGCTTTTTAACTGTGCAGGCTAAATCCAAACCCTCTCCTTAGTCCTTGGGGAACACCAGTCTTAGAAGCAGGGCTTGCCCTTAGCTGTTGGGTACAAGAGGCCCAAAGATTTTTTTTTTCCTGTTGAGGGAAGATTTAGTCTACCTGGCTTGGCAGGATGAGATCGATTCCTCTGGTGAAGCATCCAGGAAGCTGAAGAGGTAGAAGTCTGCTTTTTTCTGTGTGGGTGGGTTTAATAAACCCAAAGGCAAGGCCAGGAGGTGGAAGGTCTTCTGTTTTCTTGGAGGAGTTAAAGGGTGCTGCACAAGCTTGCATGTCTGTGTTAGAAGCTCTTTTTGTTAAATGCCATACCCTCAGATTTGTAAAGGCACTTGAGAATCAGGATACCATTACCTGTTATTTTAAATTAGGCATATAAGCTAAATTTAGATGTGTATTTTATCCAATTAGTTACAGTTTATCAATGCTAGTAGACGCAAGAAGATTAAAATGAATATTTTAATCAAAGAATACCAGCATATGTGGGTATTCTTGCCAGAGACGGTGGACTACCCTTACCAAAGATGACAGTGAGGTTAAAATGGCGGCTACCAATGTATTTGTATTTTTCCAGAGCTGCTGTAATCTGGAGATAGAAGTTTTACCGGTCTTAAACAAGCACATGTACACACAGAAATATAAATTAAGCACATTGAGGAAATATATTTATGCACTCATACAGACATACTGTGGCCACATCATTCTAACACACAGACAAATAAAACACTTTTAGAAACCTGTGTTAGCTGACCAACTTAAAAATCCCAGTGTAGTTAGGCCTGCTGGGGAAGCACTGCAAACATCTAGAGGGGGAAAGGGAGGGGCCAGAGTGAGATAAACAGCAAACAGCTTAGAGAAGCAGGTGGGGGGAGGGTAGCAGGGCGGGAGCTCGTGGCAGAAACCATGGGATTTTGGAGCCTTGTTTAAGTTAGGTTAGGTGTTAATTCCAATTTAAAAAGAATTTTTTAAAAAGGCTGCCCAAGTGGGGTCGGGAGCAAAGCCTGGCAGGAACGGCATTTATGAACCACGGGCTTTTGGAGCATTGTTAATTTAGGTTAGATAGTCCCAATTTAAAAGGATTTTTGTAAAAGGCCGCTGAAGGGTGTTTTAGGAATCGTCTTGGAATCACAAGAAACCCATTAGAAGGGCATGCCTGTGTGACTCAAGGCTGTCACAGCACATCCACCCATCCACTGGGACAACCCTTGAGCCGAAAACGGGCCTGTGAAAATTGAATGGCAGACCTCTCTGGCCATGCAATCTTCACCTCTGCAGCTTTCGCCATGTGGGTCAGACTTCCAGTGAGTCATCCTAGTCCCTGGCCTGGGAGTTGCATTGGTCTGGACTCCAACTCTCAGCCTGCCAAGTGCTGATGCTGATCCCTCCCCAGGGAGGGTCAGAACCACTCCCTTAGGCTATTTGGGGGGGGGGGATGACACATGGTCTCTGGGCTCCTGTCCCTTCCAGTCCATCCAGGAGTGTGACATTTATTAAACATGGGTATTTTTAATTCAGTCTAATCTGGTCTAATTAGAGTTATTTTGCATCAGTGAAGAGGCTCTTCTTAATACAGAGTCCATAGGATGCATTTTCAGTAATCTAGGGGACACTAGCATGCTGGTATCAAGGTGACAGCATTGAAGCTAGACATACCTGAACGTCAGGGTATGGGGTTTGCACATAGACTTTGCTAGCCATGGGAATAGGGTGAATGTGGCCTGCCTGGGAGGTGAGGAGCTGTTGCTGTGACTCCCAAGGTGGTTTTTTTGTTTGTTTATTTGTTTGTTTTCTCCAGTCATTTTACAGAATGTGATGCTGGGTTTCCAGTGACCTTCTGTAGTGAATATGAATTACCTGTTCAGTGTCGTGTTCCCTCCCTCCCCCCAAAGAATGTGGATTGGAGACGAACTAGTACAGTGGGAGCTAGAGGCAAGAAAATGGCTAGAGTGTGGAGCTAGGTACTTCAACCGGTTCTGTGGGACAAAGCCTGTGTTTTCTTGCACAGATAGGAGATGTGACTAACTATAAAAGAAGGTGTTAATTGGCTGATCAAATATTTGAACCTCTGTACTCTTGGTAGTATATACAAATTGCAAAACTCACTTCAGGCTTTTCCCTTCTGAAGGTGGAGATGACAGTAGGAAACCTGTTTGATACACTGTAGATACAAACTAACAGCCTGTTTGTGAGAGGCAAAGAAGTGCTGAGGAGGGCAGTGAGGTGACCTCAGCAGCATGAGGCATAGGAGCACACCAGGTTGGGTCATGTTCACTGTCTCCAGGGCTCAGAATATGCCTAGTGTTCATTAAGTGCTTAGTAGGATGTTGTAGGAACAATTAATGATGCTTGGTCCCAGGAAATAGGAGGAAAGGGGACAGTTGTGAATGAACATTGTTGTGGGGATGTTAGTACTGTTGACCCTAATGCAAACCATAGTCCTGGGCCAGACCAACAAGATGTGTCAATTGGTAGAAACACTTGTATTCAAGCCTGATGATTCGAGTTCAATACTAGAACCCACATAAAGAAGAAAGGTGAGAACTGACCCACAGAGTTGTGCCCTGCCATGTCTTACACACAATAGTGTAAATAAAATAAATGTTTAAGAATCGTAATTCTATTCACTCTGAGAGGATCTTTTTGGTTTCATGGCCCTGTATTTATCTTCTCTTTCTCAGGTGTTCCAGTGAAATTTACAGATCTTAAAGATCTAGGCCCCTTGAGGGCCTTGCCCAACAGGGGTGATCTTTTAGATTTTTTTTTTTTTTAGTAATCCAAAAATCAAACTGGTTTTACATATTGAAGATCTTTAATCTGTGTTGCCAATATCATCATTCTTCTTTATATGCACATATGCATGAATGTTACGCTTGTTTGTGGTAGTCAAACTGGTTTAGCTGCATTCAAGCTGTAGTGACTATATTTTGAAGTCACTCTTTGAATCAATTAATAGTTCATTTCTGTAGTACATAGCTTCATAGGCCTTTGGTGAATACAGCTCATAGTGTTCTTTGCCTGAATCTTATTGACAGGCCATAATTCTTTCTAATTTAGGCAAACTTGAGGAGGATTGTCGTATATTTGTAAAATGCTTTTTCTGCAAGGATCCCAGCACCACATGCCTTTACTGTAGCTCAAGACAGTCTGTTTCTGGCTGCTCATGCAGGATACTCTCTAGTCTGGGAGATTTGGGTGTTCGTATAAGGACTACTAAGTTCTAGCTAAAGGGACCGTATACCCAAAAGACTCCATGCCTAGCAGAAAGGAACACATGGTATCTCTCTGTTCTTTGCTACAGATCGTATATGCTTATTCCCAGAAATTGCTTTATAACATTTTGTTATATGAGTACTTATAAATGTGCTTAATTAAAGGTGGTAATAAGTTGTCACTTAAAAAATTTTAGCCCCATAGAAATGTGGACATTTAAAAACAGACTTTCTCCTACAGTTGTACATCCTAGAAAAAAAAAATCATTGTGTGCAACTTGGTTTTGGGAATGTGTATTCTAATTTTTTATTTTTATACTGAAAATGCCTAAGGCTAGGGCTTTATAGTAAGTGTTATTTAACTTCCAGGCTGATAGTTTAAGATCAGGTGGCTTATGGGTTCAGCCTCTTGGCAAGATCTGATGGTTGATTTCAGGAGCATATGTGGAGGGAGAAATTGTGTCACCAAATAGGAAGCCAGAGAGGTCAGACTGGTCCAAGAACCCACTAGGGTTTTTTATTGGCATGCTGCCCTTTGCTCTAAGAACCTCTCTCTGACTCCAGTTGAAGGACTTCCTCTAGGGTCCACTTCACAAAGGAGGTTATATACTTTTATGCTGGAGACCAGACTAATGATACAGACCTTTTGTGGGACACTTTGAAACATGTTAAGACCATAGTAACGCCCTTCTGTAGATGTAAATTATACTTGAGCAAGATCTGTGTGCTCCTGTGGTGTATATCTCTGTAAAGCTTGC
Source organism: Myodes glareolus (assembly GCF_982192425.1). Classification (NCBI taxonomy): domain Eukaryota; kingdom Metazoa; phylum Chordata; class Mammalia; order Rodentia; family Cricetidae; genus Myodes; species Myodes glareolus. The sequence goes on from NC_142031.1 coordinate 4,967,908, forward strand.
ATGTGCATGTGCACACACAAAAACACACACACGCGACACTGTGCGTACCTCTTCCTTCACTGTTTTCTCCTTATAATACAGAACATTATGGCTGTTTTCCATGTTGGTGCATATGTGTGGTTATGAATATGCATGATTGCAGAGCAAGGATGCCCATAAAAAACTTAGCAATCTCTATTTTGTTCTTACATCATTTTGGTTTGGATTTTTAGCCTGAGATGTTTAATATAACTGAGCCTTTTTTAACTAGCACACTTAACATTCTAGTTCACATATTTTTGCATACTTCTCTAGTTATGCTCTCAGGACAGATGTACTTGTCAAAGGATAAACATTTGCTATGTAGCAATTCAATTCTCAGTAACCAGCTATGAGAGTGTGTGTTCCACACGTCTTCACCAACAGTAGGTGTTCTCACTCAGGGATCTTTCAGTCTTTTGGGTGAGAAGCTGACACTTCCTTTGTTACCAGGTGATAGGGTCCTTCTGTGTAGTTCTGTCTCAGCCTCCCAAGGACTGGAATTATAGGTATGTGCCACCATGTTGGTTTCTTGCTTCCTTTAAATTTCATTTGTTTGTATGTTCCTGTGATTTAGCCTGTTTTGGCCGCTTGTCTAACTTCATGTTATATTTTTAAAAATTATCTTCATTTCTTTTGCTGTTTTTCTGAAGTTGGTTCTTCATCTTCCCTCCTTCTGCCCTTGCTTTCTAAGTGCTTTTTTTATTTTAAGAAATGTGTATAGTCGCCCCCCCCCCAAGCACTTGTAGTTAATTGTTAGCTTTCTGAACTTGTTTGGTCTTGGGCATTTACAGAAAAGTCTTCCTTGTATAGTATTGGGTTATCTATTTAGATTCTCTTTCTCTGTTTTATCCTAAGATGTTTAATGTAACTAAACACTAAAGAAGCCACATGAGCAAGGTGAGGCATAGTTGTAATTTCATTTTCCTTCCAAATTGCTCCCTATATTGAGTTGTTGATCTTTCCCAGTTGACTTTAAATGCCGCAGTTACCTGTGTTGCTGTGACAGCCTTGGGGTCTGTTTGGACTGTCTTCTGTGATCTGTTCACTCTGGGTTTATATTGTTGTTACAGTTATCTTTCCTTACATGGTGACCTTCCTTTCATTCTAACATTATAGAAAGAAAATTATTGGCCACCTCTGCTTAAATATCTGTCGAAAACAGAGTGCAGCTTTACAGTAGATACTTTCTTGTTTGAATGAATTCTGTTGTGACTTTAATAAATGAGCTCATGTAATCTTAGAACCTGTATGTTAAAGAAGACTGAATTAAAAGCAGGTCTTGTCACTGATGATGGGAGTGCAATAGTTCCTATCTTTGTTTCTGTAGCGTTCACTTCCTCTCCTTTCATGTCTGTGCACCATCACAAATATTGGTAGGTCCAGCTGTGATGGCTGGAGGAATGTCCTTGCTCTGGTCTGGCTGCCCTGGTTCCTGTTAGGGAGGGACCGATATCCATGATCTCTCTGCTTGCCCTGTGCTCTCACCCACATACTTCTGCTCTAGTTCTTTGCAGTGATGGTCATTATGGCCTGGTAGCTGCTTCAGTATTCAGACAGACAGGTGCCTTCCACATTTATACAGCAGACTATTAGAGTCTGAATGTTTTCTGTGCATAGAATTAAGCAGTGTAAAGTTCATTTTTGTTGTGCGCCCACCATTATCATCCATCTCCAGAAACTGAAACTTTGTCCTCACACAGCCTATCCCTTTCCAAACACCACCTATTCTGTCATCTGTGCAGTTGGTTCTGGGAACCTTAAAAAGGGGAGTCAGGCAGTACTTTCTCTTTGTGTGTGACTGGACTATTTAATTAGTATAATGCTCTAAAGGTTCCTCGATGTAGCATATGTTAGCCTCCCCTTCCCTTCTGATTTTAAAGATTTACTTTTATTTTTGACGTACTGTACGTATGTAGGTCTGTGCATGTGAGTACAGGGGCTTGAAGAGGTCTGAAGAGGGCATCAACTCATAGAACTGGACTTAGAGGTGGTTGTGAGCTGCCATAAAGTGTATTGGGATCTGAACAGTTTGTGCTCTTAACTTCTGAGTTATCTCTCCAGCCTCCTTCCCTTTTAAAGCTGAGTATTCCATTATGTAGATACCACAGTTTGCCTCTGTATGGTTTGAATAGTGCTGCTGTGAGCATGGGTTTGCAAATTTGAGATCCAGACTTCTCCCCTCCCTATCTTCACTTGTTATTCAAGTGTTTTATTTAGTTCAACCTAGCTCCCATTATTCTGAAGGTGAATCACTAGTGATCTAAAAGTTAAAATAAGCCAGGTATGTGATTTATGTCTGTGATCCTAATCACTCAGGAAGTAGAGGAGGGTTGCTATGAGTTCTAGTTTCAAGAACTGCAGCAGCAATGGCATCACTACCAATACCAACAGTGTTGCCAAAAACAACATTTTGTCTTCAACAGCAGCAGCAGCAGAGTTCAATAAAAGCATTTTTCAGTGTGTGCTTTTACTGTCACACATGCCACAGTGACCACACACACCACACCTCCCCAGCTCCTGGGATGGTGTATGACCCTTCTTCTCCCTGTGCTGGATGCACCCTCTTGCTCTCTTCTTAAATTTGATAGTGGAATTTTCTCAGGTCTTGGCTTTATGTGTTTTGTCTGCTACCATTAAATGTGGATATTACTTGTCTCCTCCTACCACTCAGAAAAAGAGAGCCAAGGAGATTTTATCAGATAGGTTAGTTTCATCTTCTTTGTAAATAAGATGCCTTTTGATAACATAGGATCATAAAGAGGACAAGAGTATAGATCATATGAATGACACTGATTTTAAAGGCGTGACACACTATGACATATAATTGATAATACATACTGTATGCTCAGAAAGCCAAGGTGTGATGACTTAATGTGTATCCCAATAATGATGAGCACAGTCTGCATAAGCTATACCACACCTGCTGTGTCTGTTGGAGAGGTGACTTTTAGCAAATTTAAAATAAGTAGTGCAATATTGTTAACTAGGACCAGCAGGGTGTACATTGAGTTCCCAGAACTCATTCCTTTTACAGTTGAATGTCTGTACTCTTTGGCCAATGCCTGTCTCCTCATCACAGTCAACCTGACAGCCATTGTTCTATTCTCTGCTGTATGGGTTTGGGTCTTCTTCCTTCTTCCCCTCTCCTCTACAGTGCTGGACTGGTGAACTACATCCTGGGGGCTCCCTTTCTCTTTCTGACACTTCAATTCTTATTCCTACCTTGCATAATTCCAGTTTGCCAAGGACTCTACGGAGATCACAGCAGAGCTGCCTTCATGAGGTCATCTGATGGGAATTCCTGTCTTAGTTTTTGAAATAGCAGTCTCCTCCTGAGTCCTGTTCAGAAAAGAGAACTTCAGCCTCCAGCTCTAGTCAAATCTTAGGATTAGATTTAAGACACCTTTTACATTAGGGAAGCTGGAGAATGTTATTGAGCTCTGAGCCCTGTGCCTGGCTCTGGTTAATACTGAGCTGGCTCATTGGTCCCCAGTGAATTGATGACATCACAACCTGTTCTGCACACTTCCTTCATCTCCCATAGTTCCTCTTCATGTCCTTTGCTTTTCCAGAACCCAATCTGGCATGCCACACTGTCTAGTTATCCTCTCTTCTTAGGCTTCAACTGACATTTTTTTCTGGCTTGTCTTGGTGGTATTGACCTTGATAGGAGAAATATTTTGTATGATATTCTTTGGTTGGGTTTGTTCACTAACATTTCTCATGACTAGATGGGGATTGAGGGCCACTGGAAGGAAAAGAACCATTCTTACCACATTATGCCAAAGGCACTTTTCCTCCACATGTTATTAACTGTATTCAGCTATATCCACTGTAAGGCCACTGTTTCTTTGAGGATCATTTGGAACACTTTGCCCTTCTTTTGATCTGTGTTGCACCCTACCCAATTTTTCTTGGATCTTTTTCTCAAGTAATTTTCCATTTTTTATGCCTACCACTCTCTCCAGACTAAAATGACCCTTGGGTTTTAAACTGCACTGGGACTCCTCCAGGCCTTTCTGCCACTGTAGCTGGTCCCTAGTTTGGTTACCATTCAAAGTAGTCTTTAGAAGTGCTTTTTTTCCCTCAAGACTGCCTGCACCCTCCACAAGACTGAAGTGTGGCTGCTGGCTGCCTCTGCATTCCCAGTTCTTATATGGTCTTTTCTTGCTTGGATTGGTGCTTACTCTCTGTCCACTGTTTTACTCCAGATCTCTAATTGCCTTGCAGGGTCAATGAAGTGCCCTTTCTGTGAACTTTCATAGTTCCTACATTTTGTTTAGTATATGCATGCTGTCTGAAATGTCTTGATCTGGGTCTGAGCTGTGCATGGGTTGCTAAGGTAGAGCAAGTTGGGAATTTGTCTCTGCTGCTTTCTTGGTATCCATCCCTGGTACTTTCTCCTGAGGTCTGCTCCAAGTTAGGCACTTGATAAATGTTTGTTCACTGGTGAATTTTTGTCAGGAAACAGATACTCTTCACTTTATCATATTTCTCTTGTTCTGTGATAAGTGTGCATCCTTTCGTGTGTACTCTATAAGGTGTGGTAAGAGGGTCAGTGTTGGGTCTAGATGTGCATACTCAGTCTCTGCTACTCTTGCCCATTCATTTCCTTACTCAGTACATGAATTGTGAGCCTCTGCATTCAGCACTCTGTGCAGAGTGTGGGGTTTGGACTGTGTGAATCAGTTGGAGTTGGCAGTCCCCACAGACTATCCCTTTAAAGTTTGAGCTATGTATTCTGAATTCCAACTTTAAGATTGACTGTCTTGAGCTTACATCTCCCCCCTCCACCTGTGGAATGTGTCCCTGGTAAGCAAGGGAGTCAGATTCCTTAGCTTGAGTGCTGATAGGTGCTTTAATCACTTTAGTTACTTTTCATAGCAACCCTGTGATGTAGGAATGATATTGTCATGTTATATGAGACATAGTTGAAAATGAAATAATATCCCAAGATCACAAAAGGAGAAAATAGCCCTGTTCTTTGATGTTTAAAAAACTTATGAAAAATATTCTTTGAGAATGTCATGTGTTTTGATCATAGTCATCTTCCCTTCCCCAGCCCTTCCCAATTTATTCTTTCTTCTAATCCAACTTTGTGTTTTGTGCCCCTCCCCCTTGCAACCTTTACCCCTATCATATTAAAGCCAGTTTTTGCTGCCCAAATATTCTTGGATGTGTGACCTTTCATAAAGGTGTATGCTCAATATGTTAGTTAGGTGTCTGTTGCTGTGAAGAGACATCATGACCATGGCAACTCTTATAAAGGAAAACATTTAATTGGGGTGACTTACAGTTCTAGAGGATTAACCATTATCTTCACGGCAGAGTTCAGGCAGACATAGTGCTGGAGAACAAGGTAAGAGTCCTACATCTTGATCAGCAGTCAACAGGAAGTGAACTGAGACACTGGGTGTAGCTTGAGCATAGGAGACCTCAAAGCCTGCCCCCACAGTAGTGACACAGTTCCTCCAACAAGGCCACACCTATTTCAACAAAGCCACACCTCCTAATAGTGCGACTCCCTTAGAACTTATGAGGGCCATTTACATTCAAACTACCACGTCAATTTATCAGGGCTGTGCTTGTAGAGAAAACTGACCCTTCTTCTCTCAGCAGTTAAGAATTCCCAATAGCTTCCCAACAAAGGATGAAACTTCATGCCTAACTTCATTCTCCATGTTGTGATTTAGTCTGACTTTGGCTTGCGCAGGTCTTAATACATTCTGTGAAAACTGCTGTGAGTTCATATGAGCAGGTGTCCTGCTCTTTCCTTGCACTCATCTACTGTCTCTGGTGCTTACACTCTTTCTGCCCCTCTTCAGTGATTTCTGAGCCTTTGGAGGAGGGAGTGCAGTATCTATATTCCATGTAGGGCTGAACACTTTTTAGTCTCTTATTCTCTGCACCTTGGCCAGTTGTGGGTCTCCGTGTCGTTTGATCATCATCTACTTGTACTAAAGTATTTCTGATAAGGATTGAGAAATGACCTAAATCTATAGGTATAATGTTAAATCATTAAGAGTTGGTTTAACGCTCTTTTTAGCAGAATAATAATAGTATGTATTCTCCTGGTGTCTATAATCTATCTAGCCATAGGTTTTTGGCATAATATAGTTCCAGGTATGGATTTCATCTTGTGGAGTGGACATGAAATAAGATCATGAGTGGCTGGTTACCCCCATAATGTTTACTCTGCTATTGTACCAGTGGCCATGTCTGCCCAGGCCTGTCGTTATTGGAGCTTGCAGAGTTCACAGCTCAGTAAGACTGATGATTACTTTTCTCCTTTGCCAACATGCATAGCAGTGTGGGAGCTAGCCAGGAGAGCTGATGCTTCCATGTCAGTATTAGCTTGGTACTTCTTTTTATATGATCACCTATGTGGTGTCTTCAGTAACAGAGTCTTGCCATCACGTTCTGGAAGGTAGCCAAGAGCTTTGGCAATAGCCTGTATTGTTTGGGGATCTTTGGGTATCTCACTGACTCACCCCCCCCCCCCCAATAGTAACTCGTTCCTGGGGCTGGGCTTTTTATTTGTTAGCTCCTAGTGCCTAGTAGGGGCATTGTTGCCCAGTCACAGGATGTCCATTTTAACTCTTTATGTATGTGTATAGATAAATTTTAGGAAACTTCTACTGGTTTCCATATGACTTTTTCAGAAAGTAGTTTTTATATTTTCCTCTCAGTTTCTCTCTTCCACCTTGCCTTCCTTTCCACTCCACTTCATACACTATTCTCTTGGGTTTAACAACTTAAAGGCATATATTCAGGCACCTGAAAGCTGAGATGGACCACCAGTAAGCTGTGCCACAGACTGTGTCACATGCGAGTGTTTGAGGAGTTTGTGGACGACTCCTGTCCTGTCTCTGCATGACCAAGCTCCTGCGGAGTGTAGGGTCTCTCCTGTCTTGCTGCTGGAGCACTGGCATTACAGACATGCATGCACTCCCGTCTCTGGGGTTACAGATTTGTGCTTCTACATCTGCCTTTACATGGTTTCTTCAGATCTGAATTCAGGTCTTCATACTTAAAACACAAGCATTTTAATTACTGAGTTTTCTCTACAGGCTTGGATTTTCTTTTAAACTTAAAAAATTTTAGCAGCTTTGTCACTTAATAGCTAGTTGCCCCCTGAGGTCAGTGTGTCTGTGAGGAAACTGGAGGACAGATTCGGCCAACCTGAGTCCGATTTCAAAGGGAGGGCTGTGAACTAACCAGACTCACCTGGGAGGCTTGCCAGATAGGCAGGCTCTTTAGTCACTTGTTTGGGGTTGAGAATTGCAGTCTTCTGCTGCTGTCCTTGAGAGACTATTTATGGGTGACAGCTCAGATGGGAGCATCTCACCCAGTGCGGAAAACAGGTGTTTGGTGTGTGTTGCTGAGAAGTCTGCAAGCAAGGAAATTTTTGTTGTTATTTTTGTTTGTTTGTTTGAGACAGGGTTTCTTTGTATAGCCTTGGCTTTCCTGGAACTAGCTCTGTAGATCAGGGTGTCCTTGAATTTACAGAGATCTGCCTGCCTCTGCCACCCAGAGTGCTGGGATTAAAGGAGTGTGCCATCAGGCTTGTAAACAAAAAATTTGATAATGCTAGCAGTGGTGAATTTTACTTTTTCTTTTAAATTTGTTTTTTGGGAACTTAAACATTTTTGTCAACCCTTACCCCAGTGGACAGCTAGAAAGAAGTGAGTCTTGGCTATGCTACTCAGTTTTATAAATGTGGTAAGCCAATCTGATTTTGAAAGTGGAGTGATTTCAGATGTGTAGCCAGTGTGGGTAACCAGTACCAAACATTTAAATACACAGTGTCTGTGTGCGTCCTTATGTGTGAATAGGGAGGATTTTCTTGCCATCTGTGGTAATAGACAGGCAACAAAGCGCTCAGGAGCAGTGGTTTCCACAGTCTGCCTAGAATTTTGTTGACCTTCTCTGCATGAACAGTCCCAGCATGGCCTGGTTCCAAGAGTGCAGTGTGAGGCTAAATCCTTGTCCTGTGCTCCCACTTAGCATTCTTGTCCCTGCACAGCTTGCTTCATCGAGAAACTGGCGTGTGATAAATTATATAATCTCTAAGAGTATCTGGTTATTTAGAGAGTCTCATGTAGTCCCGTCTAACCTGAAATTTGCTCTGTAACATAGCTGAGTATGACTTTGCATATCTAATCCTTCTACCTCTAGCTCTGAGTGCTGGGATTAAGACATAACACTACTGCACCCTGTTTATGTGCTCCTGGGGATCAAACCCAGGCTTTATTGCATGCTAGGCAAGTATATTAACAACTGGTTTACGTTTTGATTGAATTGTTGATTGTGTTTTGGGGTGTGTGTGTGTGTGTGTGTGTGTGTGTGTGAGAGAGAGAGAGAGAGAGAGAGAGAGAGAGAGAGAGAATATGGGCACTTATGTGTAGATCAGAGGACAACGTTGAGTATCAGTCTTTGATCTTCTTGTTTGAGGCAGAGTTTTTGCTCAGTGCTTGGTAAGGGATGCTAGCTGAAGAGTTTCTGGGATCTTCCCATTTCTGCCCCATATCTTGTAGAATTACAGATGGGTGCAACTATTTGTCGCTTTATGTGGGTTCTAGGGAATCCAAATTTTGATTCTTAAACTGTGTGACAGTGTTTTATCCATGGATCAATCTTCCTAACCCCCTCTATTTTTATTTTTAATCGATACATAGTAATTTCATATTTATGGGCTGCATTAAGATGTTTTAATTAATTGGCATGCCTATTACTTGATGCATATGTGAGTGTGTTTATGTTGAGGACATTCAGAAGTTTTTCTTCTAGTTATTTTGAAATATATCATTGTTGTCAACCAGCCACTCTTCATGTTAGAGAACATTAGCAGTTGCTCCTTCTAGCCAGGCATGGTTGCTCATGTCTGTTGTATTTCAGCATTTGGGAGGCTGAGGTCGTAGGATTGCAATGACTTTGAAGCCAACCTGGGCCAGCTTGAGCTACAAATGGTATGTGACCTTATCTGAAAATAATTAGTGCTCACTGTCCCCTCTTCCTTTTCACTGTGTTTTATTCTTGGCCCCTCAGCCTTCCCAGGTTCTGGTAACGACTGTTCTATCTGATTCTGTGAGGTTAACTGTTTAGCTCCTGCATGTGAGACCGTGTGCTAATTGCACAGTGGTGTGTGTTCTGGCATGAATAGCCTCAGTGCCATGAGCCTGTGCACCCCTCAGAAGTCCTATGGTTGCTCTCACTATTCCTCTTTTCTATCCTCTTTAGCCTTTGTATGATAGTCTAAGCTACCAGAGGAAAAGGTTACATTCATTGTTGAAGGTTCTCTGCCTTCTTCTAAACCCCCCCCCCCCCCATCGCCCCTTTCTTTTTAGTTCTTTGTTTTTCTTGTTCTAATTGTATAGTCCAGTTGGGCCCAGATCTCTAAATCCTCTTGCCACAGTCTGCCTAATTTTGGGGTTACAGGTGTGTGCTCCCTCATCTCCCTACCTTACCCTTAAAATTATTACACTGGAACTCTGCTAGTACATTTCTTTAATCCCAGCTCTTGAGAGGCATAGGCAGGTGGATTTCTGTGAGTTTCAGGCTAGCCTGGTCTATGTAGCGATCTCCAGGCTAGTGAGAGCTACATAGTGAGACCTTCTTTCAGAAAAGAAAAGAAAAGAAAAAAAAAAAAGAAAAGAAAGAAAGGAAGAAAAATATATAGTAGGAATACTGTGATTGTAGGTGTGGGATGTTTTATCATTTATAGAAAGTTTTTGAAGTAATGGACATGTGTCTTAGTTCATCTTAGAGACAAGTAATGAAGGTTGGTATTCTGAACGTTTGGAAAACCAGAAGACATAATGGTGATTGTCAAAGGAAAGGAGTTGCACCTCATCTTGGGTCAAACAGTGGGACTGTTAACAGGGTTGCCTTGGACACAGGGACTACAAACACGGGGCCTGGAACTCGGGGAGCGCAAACATTTGGGTCTGTGAACGTGGCGCCTGAAAACACGAAAGCCAAACACTTGTTTTTCTGGTGTTGGAGTGGATTGCATTTCTGCCATGTCGGGCAAACTAACATAGACCATACCATGAAGTGGTGATAGAAGTATTGCCTTTGCTTAGCTAAAAAGCTGGATCTAGATCAAGTCTATTTGATGCTCTACATAATGGCATGCTGGGAATTTATGCATTTATATTTATAGATTAAAAATAATAAAATTTGCCCCATTACCTTAATTAGCTTTTAGCTGAATGTCTCTTTAATCAGTACACATTCTCGCAGAGCTTAGTATCTGCTGCAGAAAAGCACTAATAGCCATTTTGTGAAAAACCAGAAAAATGTCTAAGGTCCTGTCTTGATGGGCTTCTTCAGTTCTGCGGTGCCTTCCCTCATGCTGAATCTTGTGACTTTTGTTGTTGTTGTGGTTTTCTTCCCAGTTCTTCCTTATTTGTTACATCAGAAGTTAGCATCTAAGGGAAACATGGCAGCACCTCTTTCCTCTCACAGGCCTTTGCTCTGTCTGAGAAGGGAGCCGGTTCCTCTTGCTTGTAGATTTGTTGAGAAAAGGAATTAAATTTGTCCGTAAGTGTGTCCCAGACAGTCTGCTGTGAGAGTTCCTGGAGAATGCTGCTGGGAGCAGGTGGATACATTCAGATCAAGGGTATGCAGAAGGGTTTGGAGGCTGGCTAGGGGTTTTGAGCATTTACTGTTTAATTCTATTACAAGTTGTGGAAAGAGATAAACTGTAATTTTGTAAAGTTTCCCTGAGGTGGTCTAGAGCTCTGTTCCCACCTGGTAGAACATTCACCTTGGTTCCTCAGCTGAGAGCTTATTCCAGTTTGTGGCAACACCTGAGTATTCTGTGTTACTTTAATGAGAACTTCATCACTGACTGTAGCTATAGTGAAGGCAAGGGAGGCTTCTGAAGAAGAAATGGAAGATGGGTAATTTTGGTTTATGAGGTCTATTGCTGGTTGATACCTGGAAATGGTCTAGAAGCCAGAAAGTTCTATAGGGTAAACACTTTGGCTCCAGTTAGGACTAGAGTTAGCGCCCTGGATGAAGATTGTAGCTACTCAGGCCCTGAACCTCCTAGAGCCTTGTGGTCCAGAATAATGGTTTTGGGTCAGGTAGGTGTCCACAGACCTGCTGTCTGGACACTGCTGAAGGCACCCATGCCGACCTCAGCAGGTGCAGCGGTCTCAGCTGCTATCCACATAGTGGGCTCCTGTGTGGGTCTTTGCTGACAGTGGCACAGTGCGCACTTTCCTTCTTGAGTGCTGTTCTAGGGACTTGTTAGCACCATAATAAACTCTAGCTTACCTTCTCCCCAACCAGAAGTCACTGACTAAATTCCTAATTGATTGTTACTTTAAAAATCATTTGGATCGTTGTCCCCATAGGTACAGTTGAATTCAGAGGCTGTCTGTCAGAATCATGTGTGTAGGCAGGGAGTATGAATCCACTCCCGTGGAAAATCAGGACATGCTAGGGAACAGCTGACAACTTGGAGGGTGCATTAGCTTTACTGGTTTATGGCTGACACTTCTGGCAGGACTGATGAATTGGCAAAAATTTGGGGAACTGTTTCTGTAAGCTATGGAATTTTAAGAATGATTTAGAAGACTTTTAAAAGGCATTAAGAAGTCATCTTATTGTTAAGAGATTATGAATATATGTTTGGTCGGGACATATTGTATATATAGTTTTTGGTCTGAACAGGTCTGGAGCTTATTTTTAATATAAAATGTTTTAGGAAAACAAAGCTCAAGTTAATGCCACACTGCTGGTTTATTGTCTTTTGTTACAAACATGCTGAAATGGTCTCAATAATGATGCTACTAAAGCACTGTATGCATTGTTTTGATGGGGTATTGATTCCTTTTGCAGTGTTCAACATTGCCTGTATGCCTCCCAGCAGCAAATATGTATGTGCCAGACTGTGTGAGATGAGGGCTCCAAAAATGAAATGTTAGTTTACTTTTCATAGCTGTGCAACTAACGAAAGGGAAAGCCCTGGCTTTAGAGATGTGGCCTTAAGCACTAACACACTCAGTCCAGTGCATGATGATCTGCAGTTACTTTAACAAAACCTAATCAGAGGGAACAAAAGCTGGCATTCATAGGATTATTTTATTTATTGATTGCCATAAGCCACTAGAAGGAATATCTTATTTCTTTTAATAAATCCTTCTGGACACTTGTCTATATTTTAATATATAAGAATTTGGGGATGTGATTTTTAACAAGGTTAACTTAAGTGTTCGATGTGACGGCGAGAAACTAAGGTGGGAGAAAAGAAGGGGTGCTAAAATGGTAATCAAACCTGCCTCAGGCGGCGGGCCACTGTGCATAGGACTTCTTGACTCAGACTGCTGAGCATAAGGAGCCTGGATCCCGAATCAGGAACAACCTGCTCAGGATTAGTTCTCAGACTAAAGACAGTAAGGATGATTGTCCCCTGTTGGTCATTTACCAGGAAGTGAGCATTTACTGTCACCTGTTTGCTTCTTGTTGTTGCTGTCAGTAAGTGCCATAACCTGGTGGTAGTTATATTTCAAACAAAGGTTGCGCCCTCCTGCTCTTTGTGGGAACATAAGTTAGTTTGTTAATGAAGGTGAGTAAGTGTAATGTTGGGAAACAAAGCCCGTCAGATCCTTCTTTCCTGCATGGTTCGTCCTCAAGGCAGGCTCCTCTTAACTGTATGATTCCAGGAGAGACAGCAAGTTGTTACTTTGCTTAAAATGTCCTTCCCTTATGCAGTGAGAGTTGAATGTGAGAACAGACTTAATAGGTATAGTTACACAGTTTATTTTATCATGTATCACTTTATTGCTGTCTTCTAGAACATTGTTATACTAAATGTTCCAATAATGGGAATTTTATGCAGCTACTTCAAATGAAAGAAATTTGCAAAAACTCAATTTTGGAACTCATTCCTTGAGGAGAGGGGGTGGGGGTGGGGGTACGACACCAACTCACCATACTGTGACCAAATTAGATTTCTGATATATTGGCAACTTATCAAACACTGTCATTTCCAGAAAACAGGGTATGGATTCCAACTGAAATGAAATGCCAGCACTCCCCAGCCACTTTCAATTGGAAATATTGGAGGTTTTAATATGATTGGTTAAATATTTGTAATTTTTTTTTTTTTGGTTGGTAACAGATGATTAAAATTTGGTTTTGTACCTGAATGGAAATGGCTGTCCATGGAATCAGGGAAGACTGTTCAATTGCAGGGGGAGCTTCGAGAGCTTGATTGTTGATTCTGGGAGATGCTAGTTGTACTTACTGGAGCTCCTTTGTTTTGCAGAGATCATGATGCAGCCGCCCTTTTGGATTTCTTTTTAATAATGTGTGACCCTTCACCTTTGATCCCCTGACCTGCATTACCTTGGTAACCATTTCATTTTTTAATTTAATTTCATTTTTTAATTTTGGTGTACAAGCTGTAACATTTCATCTCTCCAAATGCAGCACACTGATTTCCTCAAGTAGAGATTCTCCTTTGAGTGATAAAATTGCAAAATGCTGTCTTCATTTTCTGTATTGAAATTCATTTTGGTTTTTAAGAATAAAGTGTAATCTGTGTTTTCATCCTTTTAAAATTTAAGTTTAATGAGTGCATTTCCCCATGTAGGATATTTCCTTTTATGTCCATATTTTGCTATGAATTAGCTGATGCTGACATGTAATTCACATATACATACCCAGGCTGCCTGAAGCCTCCCTCCCCTTTTTACCCCCTTCCATGCACACTCATGCTCACATCTCTCTTTACTCACACCCGTCTTCACATTTACTGCACAGCTTTGCTGCTGCCTTCCCCTCGAACACAGCAGCAGTTTAATCTGGAAGTCTCGTAAATGCCATGGTTTGCATCGTCAGATTATATTTTGCATTCTCAAGTTTTACGGAGAGAAAAAGTTTAAATGTTTTATTTCATTAAAAGTATAGAAGAATACAGTTCTATCATCCAATTTCACCTTTCTCCATCCTTTATAATCTACTTCTTTTAAACATAAGAGAAAGCAATGGTTGATATTACCCACAGTGTTTTTGTCTTCGCCAAAATCTGTTCAGTTCTGGTGGACCCTATACCAGGTTAATTTATGCTGTTGGCGCTTACAGTTTTTTTTTTTCTTCAAACTAGTACATTGGGGTTTTTGTTGTTGTTGTTGTTTGTATTTGTCTTAAAAACAAAACAGAACAAATTCTAAAACCATATTAAATTCTTTGAACTGGTGATAAATATCACCCCCAAAATCACATGTAATTTCTTAGCATGATCCAGTAAAGTATAGATTACTTTTAGTATCTCATTATTTTATTCTTTAATGTTTAATGCTGATATTTCAGTTTCACACAGCTGAAACATCTAGGTGAACAATGAAGTAGATTTAAATCATTTTCAAGCTTTTTTGATGTCTATGAATGTTTATATCATTCATTAAATTCACAGAGTATAGGGAGCTGCTCATTGGTGACCAGAACTCCTGTATTCTCCTGCACTGCTTGGAGCTTGCAAAGCTGCCTCTGGCCTGCTGAGTTTCTGGTCCCAGAATTGCAGAGCACTGGAGCTGAGGACTAGAAAGGGCTCCTGTGACTGTGAAGCCCCGTGACTGTCCCTGTCCTGGGGTTGGGGGCTGAACCTTGACTGCTCAGGTGATTTTTAATGATTTTATCACAATGAATTGTGCACCTGTGCAGGAGTATTTTCTCCTCCATTTCATTTGTGTCCTTTGTTTGTTTCTTGGGTGCCATGTCCTTCAGCAGCAGAGGAATGGTGCTTGACATAAGAGTTCATGAACTCTCAGAGTGGCAGGAGATGGTGGCTGTCAGCTCCTCTCCTTAGCTGCCTGATGGCACCCGAGGGAGTCACAAGCTCCCTATTGACAGAGTTGGTTCTCTAGAGACCAGTACTTTATTCATAAATCTAGTAGGAATCCAGGACACTTTAGTAGATGCAGAAGTGAAATGTTTTCTTTGTCATTGTGATTCGATAAATTAGATATATTAGATTTTTTTTAAAGCTGCCTACTTAGTGCATTTTTAAGATAACCTATTTTTCCTCAGAGAGCTAGTAACTGAATACACTGACTACTTATTTTAGATGAACAAAATAGTTTTTGATTAGAATTTAGGACTTGTAGTAAGTTGTAAGCCCCACGGATATTGCTCATGTAATTTTGATTCACTGAAAGAATCTTGCCTGAGAGCGGAAAATGTTCTGGACTACTCAGGTCTGGATGTGCTGTCAGCCCCTGTTAAAGCACTTAACTCAAACTAAAAAGCTCGAACAGAGACTTCAGAAGACAGGAGTGTGGTTTGAAACAGTGACTTAGGAGGTTGGCTGTCCAGGTAGGCTTTTGTAAGCCGTGTTCTTGCTGCTTCCATTGTAATATGTGTGAAATGCAGATACTGTATGTCTCCTACTTGCTTTTTTAGGGTTGTTGAGAGGATAAATGAAACACTGAGAACTCAGAAGAAAGGTGCTTTTGAAACTCAACCTCATCCTATGGCTGTGCCAAGAGACAGTGGTAGTGAACCCCGTGGTGAAGGGCCAGGACCATGGCTGTGGAGCCAGGCTGCTGAGGTTCGAATCCCACCTTGGCCTCTTGCAAGTGTTCTGACTACAGCACTTTACCTAGCTGCCCTATTGCTGAGTTTACTTCCTCTTTAAATGGGGTGACAGTAATAGCACCCACTCACAGGATCATGGTGAGTCCTAGCAGAGTTGATGTGTGTGAGGTCTGTAGAGTAGCATTAAGTGCAGTGTGACCAGATCTGCATGCCACGAGTAGTGCATGCACCTCCAGCAAAGGAAGCTCTAGCTTTTCTTCCCTTGGTCGTTTAACACTGACTTAGAGGCCCTTGGATGCCTAGAGAGGATCGCAGAGCGTGTGGTAAGTAAGACGTGCAAGAGACAGAAGTTCCAGTAGAGCTCCACGGCCTTCTAGGCTCACAGCCAGAAAATCCAGCCTCTAAGAGGTGCCTTACTGGCTGTTGCTGCTGTTGCTGCTATTGTTACTTCCCCCCCAACCTGGATTTTTTTTTTTAAGTTTTTTTTGTTTACCTAATTTTGACTTGGGAGAGGGAAGAGACTGAAGAGAAAGTCATCGCTTGCCTGATTAGCTGGACTCACCCTTCACACTACCATGGTAAACCCTGCAGCTAGCTTACAGGGAGTCAGAGTGTTGAGCTGCCTAGTGTTTCCCTCAGGTACAGGAGGTTTCAGTGTCCTCTTGAGTAAAGGGGAAATGATCTCACTGATACCACGTGTGCAAGGATTTATATCAGGTGTTCTTCTCAGTGAATTTTACACATTTTAATCATCCATCATACTCACCCAGGAGGTACGGAGGCCTGCATGAGCACACTGATGCTCAGGTGGGTGTAATGCATTTATGCTGTATTCACTGCCACTGGGCTACTATGCGTAAGACAGTTCTGCCATTTTACTGCAGGGATCAGCCATCTGCGTTCTCTTCCCTTAGTCCTCAGACAGAGACACAATAGTACTAAGCTCAGTAAGATGTGACTGGTAACAGTGGCTTCTTTAGTCCTGGCTATGGATCTGGAGCCCATTGCATAGTTAAAAACTTGCATCAATGGCCCACTCCATGGTTCAGATATTTTTCTAGCTGAGAACCATTGGTCAACAGGGTTCAGAAATCCTGGAAGTTTGTTTTGTAAACAAGGAAAAGAGCAGGTAAATAATTTGTACACATATAAATGTGTCATTCTGGAATGTGTGGGTCAGTGCTGTCACTTTCAGAGCAGATTACACTGCAAACCAAAGTGGGTCTCCTCCGGCTGACTGAGTGTTCAGCCAACACCAGCCAGTACCTACAGCCCAGCCATTGCTGTGCACGACTGTCCTGAGTGAGAATTGGCCATCACAAATCCAGGCTTGTGCTTAAGTTATGAGGTCCAGGAAGTAGAGTGCTCTTGATTTATTTCTGTTGCATGGTTTAAAAGCAGAAAACTGACAGCAACATAGAGGGAGAAAAGGTTTGTTTCAGCTCGGAATTCCCATCGCTGTGGGGAAGTCACAGCGGAGCTTGAGACAGCTGGTTACATCCATCATATTCTCACTGAAGCAAAGAACCACAGACACATATGTACTTAAGCAAACTTTCTGTACTCACAGAATCAGGGAGTGGAGCTGCCCACCTGGAGTCCGGATCTTTTCATATCATTTAAGGCAATCAATACAATCCCTGGCAGATATGCCTGCAGGACAACCTAGTCTAGACACTCCCACATTGAAACATTCTCCCAGGTACTAGGTTGTATCAGAAATTAGAACTGAGTACCACAGGGCCTTTTCTGCTTTCCCATTCTGTAACCTTTCCTCTCATCTGTTGTACATGTAGTTTTCCTTTCTCTTTTCTCTAGCTCTGACACTCTCCCCTCACCCATATCCCTGTTATCACAGTATAATACGCTTACAAATCTAAGGGGCCTACCACGTAGTAGGTGTTCATCTGTGTTGGAGTAGGTGCCACCCTATATTAGCCTGAGCATTGTTGGCTTCATTTGTTATCATCTATCCTGGTTTGGTTCATCTGAGGACTTAGTAATTTTGCCATATGTGCATTAGTAGGCTGAGAAATGCTAGGCCTTTCTCAGTCACCAAGCAGTGCAGATTAGGCACTAGGATGGGCTGGGGTTGTCTTGGAGAGACTTCTTACCTTGGGCCTCTACATGGCTGCCATGTAAGCTTTTAAACTGTAAGGTAGGTGATACCTGTGTTAAACCCCTCCATTTTGGTGATAAGGAATCTGCTCCTGAGATGAAAAGGCTTCAGACCCTGTCACACCAGTCCTGTGTAAAGGTGGAACAGCAAACGTGGCAGTACAGAAGCTTGCCCTTAACTGCCTACCTCCAGGAGTGTTGGTGGGGTTGTCAGAGTAATCTCCTTCCTTCCACAAGAGCCAGTGTTACAAGGTTAAGGTGATTCTGAGGAGGTAGAGGCCTCAGTGTGAGTCTCCAGACTATGCAGTGCGACTTAGGTGTCACTTGGTGGCTTTGAAGTTCTTTGGTGACCTTTGCCCTTGTGGCTTCTGTGGAGACTAAGGAAAAGAAAAGACAGTGGGGGTGTGAGAAGTGCTCTGTCATTCCCCATGAAGGTCTGCCCAAGCCAAAGGGAGTTGATGAAGAAAATGACATTAGAATTGCTGCCAGGCAGGATGTCATGGAATCAGCACCCTGTAATTCTAGTCCCCAGTTACTGGTTCTCCCACAAAGTGATGGCCATGGTTCCATGGAAGTGGCTCAGCCTTCACTTCGGGCCTTTTTCTGGCTCCTGTGCTGATTCTGTTTCTTAATTCTTCATCTTCCCAGAGATAGTGCCAAGAGGATAGGGCGAGAAACAGGTGAAATTTTTGGCTCAAGTCTGTCTCTGGGTCTCCCCTGCTGGGCTCTGGTTCCCCTTAGGCCTCTGGCACATGCTCTTACACATAGTAGACACTCAGCGAATGCTCACTCTTCATTGCATATTAGCTCAGGTAATTAAGAGCAGGAGCTGAAAGACTGCATGTATCTGTGCAGAGATATATCTGTAATTAAAGTTTTAATTAAAGAAATACCAGACCAGGCAGATGGTTCTTATCCCTGCATCCTGTAAACCTAAGAGCTGTGTCTTCTGGATCTTGCAGACAAAGACAAGAACAGCAGCCTCCATAGTGGTACTGAAGGGGAGAGGGAGTTTCACTAGCTGGCCGTAATCTAATTTTGGTAGCGCTCTATGGATGGCACATCTGGGGGTAATCATTGCAGTCTGATATGGAAAGACAATACATCAAAGGTACGTCCTGACCAAAGCTTTTAAGCCTCAAGTCAAGGGCATTACCGCAGCCCAGCTGGTAGATCACAAGGTGTGTGGTTTTGTGCCGGGTTACAAAAGCTGACAGAGTGTTATTTAGGATCATCAGCTAAATACGGTTGAAAGTAGAGCAGCAGCATCCTGATGCTTCAGGTGTTGCCACTGTACAGCAGTGCAGATTGAGAGTGACTTGTGCCTGCCTGCCTCACAGTAGTCCTTCGCTATGTTGCAGTGACCTTAATGGTCAATCAAGTGCAGAATTTAAAAAACACAACAACCACAAGAGCTAACAGAAAAGACCTCTCTAGACCATACCATTTTTCAGGACCTCCCAGTGACCTCCAGGCACTATTTTTTATTTCCATCACCACCAACAGGAAGCAGGAGCAGTGCAGGGAAATAGTCAAGCCATGCATGGGGTGCATGACATCTATGTCACTATGACCTCCTGGGCCTCTGCTCCCAGGTTTCATTTATTTGGTCAGGCACACAAGGTTGAAGGCATTCAGGGCAGGTGTGGCAGTTCTACAACATTGCACCAGTGCCTTCTTTGCTATGTTCAGCATCAGCAGTCTTGAAGACACCTTGTGTCTTTTACAGGGAGCAATTAGGTCAGAGGTTAGGAGCCAAGTCCTTCCTTTGCTGAGCACTGGGTCACTTCTCTTTCTCCATCCCTTCTATAGCTTTTAAAGGCAATCAATCTTTCCCAGAAAGAGCCTGTATTATTCCAGGATAGTAGATTTTGGAACTAATTTAATCTATCAGTACCACCTGTAAATCAAGTTATCCTGGGAGGAATACATGTGTGTAAGTGTGCAACAGGCCAGATCAAAGGGACCTGGTACACCCTATGAGCAAAGTCTGTCTCAGGGCTGCTTAGAGATTCAGCTACCTCTTCTTGGGCTTGGGAGACTTCAGTGTTTGGTGAGCTGTTCTGTGGTCTTAGCTCAGGGGAAAGTGCTTTGAATGGTCTTTCGTGGTGGTGTTCAGAAAATGCCACATGATCCGGATGCAGGATAGTGCTAGTGATTTCAGTAAGCAGTATACATGTGCAAATTTGAACATGACAGACTGAAATCTATTTTTTTTCTGTCATTTGTTTTGAGACCTGAATTTTCTGGGGGGAGGTAATTTTTTAGCAAATAGTCTGAGATTGTAGGAGGCTTCTAACTTGTGAAATTAAACTCTGCTCCTCAGAAAGTGGTGCATATGAGTTGTTTCAAGGTAGCAAGGAGACTTTATCCAGGGAGACACAGCATCTACAAAACTACCCAGAATGGCATGTTTTTTTTTTTTTTTTGAGGGAGTGGGTAGTCTCACTTCGTATTCTAAGGTGATCTTATCTGTGTACCCATGTACCTGCTCAAGCCTCCTGAGTGTTGGAATTAGGCATGACCTAAGTATCAAGACCAATGCCTACTCTTTCTGGTGTGGATTGGAAGAAAACTTTCATGCCCTCTGCAAAACTCTAAAGTCCCAATGTCCAGTATATTTATTCCTTTGTTCTTGTAAGCTGCTATCAGATGTCTAGTATGGGGCTGTCTGGGTGCATGGAATGAAGCAGTAAACAAGCCACACCTTCCTCTTAAAGACCATTGCTGGTTGAGGAAAAACAACAAGGAACAAATATCAAGTGCCAGTAACTAGAGGGTTTATATGTGCCAGTTCCATGTATTAACTCACGGAACTCCCCAGAACACAGGATAGTAGATTCCTCCTTGTTCCCAGATCCACAGAAGAGGAAACCAGTTACCACAAAACAGCTTGTTTCACCTCACTTGAGTAAGCAGTGCTGGTGCTATTGACAGTCCATCCTAGCCTTTCTGACTCCAGATTTTGTGTTAATGAAGGTGTCTGACCAGTTTATTTCTAATAATTAGTGGTAGCAGGTTGAGCGCTGAGGCGAACTTTGTCAAGTGGCCCCAGACTCTGAGAGTGCTCTTGTGCACCCTCTTTCAGGTTTGACTTGAGCAGGTATCTAACTCCCTTTTGATAATATGAAAGATGTGACATAGTGAATGAACCATGTAGATGTCTGGAGTGAAAGTATCCCAAGTAGGCAGGACAGCCAAAAGCAGAGGCCCCAAATGTGCGCAGGGCTGACAACAGAGAAGAGACTAGGAGGACTGATAGAGGCTGATGGTGCTGTCCAGAGAGGAAACGAGAGCCACAGGGTAGGGCAGGTACCAGTAGTAGCATCCTGGGAGTTTTTGTAGGTCACAGGTAAAGTTTTGTTTATTGAAACAAGAGTCTCACCTCTGTAGTCCAGGCTGGCCTCAAGGGAGCTGGTTTTAAAAGGTCAGAATGAAATGAGCCTTAATAGATGGCACTCTCTTTCACCCTGTAGTATATTGTGAAGTATGTGAACATGTACCACAAAGGTTGTTAGGATATAGTGCTGTTTGAGTACAGTCTTTGAAGTTGGTGTGTTATTGTGTACTTTAGGCACACTTCATTCTAGTAGGGGCATGTTTCAGGTGACCAGGAAGTTCATGGCTGCCACACTGGTCAGTGAAGCTCTGCAGATGACCGTGGAAGTGCAGTCCAGTTTCAGGACAGAGAAGCTCAGGTTCATGAAAAGTTGAGTGGGTGGGCCTGAAACCACCTGGCTCCTAGTTCTAGGTTGTAAGGCAGGAGAGGAGACCCAGGTGTTGAGGGTTCCTGTTTTAAGTAGCCATGGAGGTGAGTCAGAGCATCTGTGAATCTGAGGGCTGTTCTTCTTCACTGAAGCCCCAGGATCAGAGCAGGAGTTCTCATAGGAGTTCCAGAGCATGGGCCATCATTTCTGCAGGATCTTCCTCACCTTGCAGCTTTCTGATGCCCTCTGTCTGCTTTCATTCAGGCAAGGAGTAGCTAATAAAGGTGTTGCCCCTGTGAATGTTTCAGACAGTCTTTATTTCCATATATCTTTAGATGCTGATCTTTATTTTGGCATAATCCTCAAATCCTTCAAATTCTGTTAGTAATACTTAGCTCAACAATCTTGAAGGTGCTTGAATCCCCCACAGAAGCCGACTTTTAGTAGCTTCAGGGCATTTCTGTGTGGTACAGACAGCAGTGTGCATATTCTCCTGTCCTCTTGATAAAGTCCAGGTCATCATTTTGCCATGCAGCTTAACCACTATATAGTTTATTTCTGCACATACACAAATCAGTGTGTGTATATGTGTGGGTTGGCTTTGACCACGTTGAGCCTTTGATAATAAAAGTCGGTTCAATATGAAAACTGTTTATAGCCTTAAAGACTGGGGAAAGGTAAGATAGTTTGCAGGGACAGAGATATTGGCTCACTTCTGCTGGACTCTCTTTTCATGAAGACTATTAATGCAAACTTAATCTGAGTCCCAAGAGAACACAGGATGGTGCTCTGATTCCATCCTCTTAACAAATCTTAAGTTTGCTTTAGGATCCCTTGTTATTTTTCTGTACAATATTAAGATTAACTAGGTCTGGAGGCAGAGGCAGATTTCTGTGAGTTTGAGGACAGCCTGGTCTACAGAGCAAGGTCCAGGACAGCCAGTACTACACAGAGAAACCCTGTCTCGAAAAAATCAAAAACAACAACAACAAGATTAACCAGGAATTCATTTCAAGATCTAAGCACAGGTATTTAGGAAGCTATTTTGTGTCCTGTGTATTGTGGGATTTTTTTTTTTTAATATCAACTGGTATCAAAGGAGAATGAGGGATCCAACTGGTTTGTAGCCTGTCAGAACCCAGGCTATTGGTTGAGAACTTTTTCCTGCCTAAATCTATTCTTGCATTTAAGGGGGTGGGGAGCTCAAGAAATAGGTTTTAGAAACAATGAAACTGACTCCTACTTAAGCACTCTCAGACTCTACCCTAATGAGAACATCCGAGGAGAAGGGCATGAATACCAAGAGTCAGCTGGAAATTAAGATATTAGGTGAACTTTAGTGTCTGGCTTCACTGCCACTTGTTAGAGTGTTTTGCCTATAAACCGACTCAATCCTTCATACACAAATCCTGATGAGCAGTGGATCTCAGTGGGTCTCAGTGACAGAAGGGTTGTCTGTTACCTCCCTTGTGAGTCACAGCACAGGCCGTGGGAGATGGCCAGAGGCTTAGCTTTGAAGGCAGTGTTAGCACAATTACTTCCCTGGTGTACATGGAATTGTAGTCTCATTAAAAGTGAAGGTCAGTTTGTCCAGACTAGGAATGTGAATTTTGATCTTTGCCTACTGTTTTTAATTTAGATCTGGGTTACTAGAGTTCTGGGGGGGGGGGGGGGTGGGAGAAAGGAGTAAGAAAAGAAATCCAAGGTATAACATTTAAACTTGTGACGTATTTATTCTGAAAATTTGTTGCTGAACCTTAAGGCTTGACTAACATCACCCAAAAGCAGTGTCTGGTTTTCCTTAGGAAGGTGTCTGCCCATTCCTTGTCTTCATCAGAGTCCACATACACACCTGAAACCAAACCCACAGCTCTGGCCCATTACATTGTGCCCCCGCCCAGCTATACCTTGCTTGTCTCTTGACCACTCCCTACACCCTCTAACACTCTGTTCTACCCTCTGTTCCCTGCACAGCTCAACCCGTCTCCTCTCAGATTCTAGAGGCCAGCTTCTCACAAACCCCTCTCTTGAGCTTTGGTCAGTGCCATTCTCCAGTTAGCTGTTCTCATGGGGTGGTACCCCTGTATCTGTGTGAAGGCCCTTGGTACAGTGAATTGTCACTATCTCTTTCCTCAGTGAGTTAGGAGCTCTCTGGGAGCTGGTTCTAGACCTCCTTATTTCTGTCTCCCTGGAGCACAGCCTAGTACTAGCGTGTGGTGTGAGTGAATGAACCAGGGTGGGTGGGGGAGAAGTGATGGTGGGGTAAGGCACACTCAGGTCAAAGAGCAGACCGAACTGATGGAGAAGAGAAGAGTAAATGCTGTTTTTGTTTATGCAGGTCTTAAAATTATGGTAGCAGAAAGCAAAGGTGCAGAAAGCAATGGAAACAAGTCAGAAGCTGCTGATTCCAGAGATGTCCACAATCTATGACATGTGGTTTATGTTGGATTCTTCAATTTATCCTGATATCTCAAGTTGCTAATTTAGTTGAATAACACCTGGGGAATAGGTCATGAGGACTTTGACCTGTAGATCCTTTTCACGATATAACCTATTGCTGTTGTATTCCAAGCCCATGAAGCGTTGAGCATAGCCTGGTGCGGTGGGCCTTTTACTCTCCCTTAAGCCCTGAACTACAGTCCTGCTTACATTGTGCTAATCTGAGGCCTGGGAGGCAGCCAGGCACCTTCCACTCCATGTGCTTCCCCCTGCTGCCCGCCTGTCCCTCATCCTGCCCCCCTGCAGCTCCTTGAGCTAGGGTGGTAGAGACTTCTGAGGTTTCCTTTCTGTGGCTTTGTGCTTTGGGGTAGTTTCAGGGCCACAGTGGAAGTCACTGGCAGCTCCTTAAGATCTTACATTGATTCAGAAGTGTCCTTGACTTCCTGGGAAACTAGCCTGTGGTGACCAGTTAGAAATGCTAGGAGTTGAGCCAGCCTTCTCAGTGCTGGGTGGCACAGACAGACTCTAGCAAGGCAGCCTCTCGAAGTATTGTCTGTTCCATCAGTATGTACTTAGACACATTAATCCGAGTTAGAGAACTGATTGTACCTAATGGCTCCCCTGGGGTGCGTGTCAGAAAAAACAAAAAGCAAAGGAGTGTGCTGAATATGCAGAGTAAGTAAAAAAAAAATCCTTGTAAAAATAGTGTTAATTGAACTTGGACCTTGATCATCTTTGAGCTTTCAATTCTTAATTTGGTTCTTTAAGCAGTCTGTCTCAGAGCCTAATAAAAGTTATACTGTGACATTGCCAAAAAGACATTTTATACAAGACCCAATTTTGAATTTTCTTTGAGAAATAGGTCATGTGGGGTAGAGACACATGTACAAATACACACTCATGAGTGTGTTTAAAATATTCTTCAGTTGTCCTTTTCTCATGTGTTTTCTCTCTCTGTCTCTGGAAGTGGGACACATTTTCTTCAGTTAAAAACAGAAATAGAAGCGACGGTCTTGACCCATTTTACACCTGTTTATTTCAGGCTCTCACCACACACTTGTTCATGGGCGCAGCAGGAAGAGGGACCCACAGAGCTGGAGCCGTGAGGGCTGGCACATTGAGAGGAAGCTGGCAGAGCGCATAGGGAGAGCTTTCTGTCCTGCCAGCTTCATATCTGCTTCAAGACAGTTGTATCAGTGAATTCATTTCACTTTAAACCCCAAGTTTATATGAGTTGAATCTTACTAAAAATGAAATAGTCAAGTGACCTACTCTTGCTTCATGCAGCGTGCCTGTGAGAATACAGCAGCCGCTTATCTCTAGGGAGTAGCCTGCACTGTGTATTCCCTGGTTCCAATGTCTCTTCGGCCCCCAAACTTCCCTTTTCTTACTACCATTCACCCAGTAATAACCTGTTTATGTGTTGATTACTGCCTCCCCAAAGAATGGAAGCTCCATGAGAGCAGGGTCTGTGTGTTGTCTCTGTCTCCAGCACACAGAACAGTGCCTGGCATATCAATAAATGCTGTTCAGTGAACGAGTGGGTCACTGGTGTTGCGTCATTTCTTATTCTTCTTTTTTGATTTACTGTTTATGTACTTTATGTATTTATGTATGCCATTCAGAATGGTAACATAAATAGGAAGTTTTGTTTTGCAGCTAGTTCAGGGAGATACAAGAAGCCAGAATATCTGAGATGGTGGGATTAGGAATTGCTGAGCCACTTTGTTGTAGTGTTCATGCTGCCTGAGTAGCAACAGACAGAGGGGATGTGAGTCGCTTCCCTGGCTTGTTGTAGCATCACTACCATTGAAGAAAGTCTAGGAAAAGACATAATCTCCTCAGTATCTATGATCCAACGTGACAGAGTTCAGTCCAGTCCAGGTGCTCTCTGGAGTAAGCAATCACTGACTAGGACTTATGGAGCTGGATGGAGGTAACGAGGTTTAGGACATCTCAGCCATCAGTAGACGACACACACTTAGCTGCCTCAACAGAACTATCTTAGTCTGTGCTCCCTGTGATATTCACATGTCGCCCAGAGCATCCAGAGGCAATTGGTAAGCATGCATGGCAGTATGTAGAGAGAAACAGCAGAAGTCCTGGCCCAGAAGCCCTTGCGACCCACCTTTATGTGTTTGTGCATTGGCAGAGGTCACAATATCAGGATTATTCCTGCAAACCTTGAGGTTTTGTTTTTGAACAATGACCCAAGGAGACAGTGTCCTGTGAAGTGGCCCTGACTCAAGGTGAGTTTGTCTGTAGTGTTGGCTTGTGAGGAATAACCTCCAGGTGTAGTGTGTCTTATCTGTACGGTTTTGTTCTCTTCATTGTAAACTTATTACACACAGAAGGAGTCAACTAAACCACGACAAAGTACCAATTAAACCTGAGTGTCCAATATCTCTGCTCAAACCAGACCTTTCTGTGTACACAGCAAACCAGGAAACTGAAGCCTTTGGTGTTGTGATGCTGCTTGCACTAGACAAGTCATTGAGTTATTTTGAATGTCACCGTTTCCTCCCATGGAAGTGTAAGATGTGTGAATTTTGAGACAAGGGTGTAATTGCAGAAGGAGGTTAGTGAGGCAGAACTCACAGACCCCAACTTAGAATTGTGTGGATGAATCAATCCTGGTAGAGGGTACAGATGTAAGGAAAATTCTTGATTGTAGTAAAAAAAAAAAAAAAAAAAAGGTTAAACTTTTTACTAAAACAGAAATTTTGAACCTCTCGGGTAAGTTGTATTTTAAGTAAGTCAATTTGCTTAGAGCAGCAACCCAGGACATAGTGAACACAACTACATGCTCTTTATTGAAGGGTTGAAGTACAAATGAAATCATGTTTTAATCCTGCTTAATAAAGTGCACTATAATTTGTAATGGTCAACATCTCCTTTCTAATTTGTCACAGAATGGTTTCTCAGATTAAGAAACCAACTCATCTCTTGGTGTTCCTGTTTGCATGTGGAAGAAGCTGGGAGTGGTTGACAAGATCACAGCTCTCTTGGGCCAAAGATGGAGGAGCAATTTTTCATGCATTTTGAATTGTCTTTTCACAGATTGAAGATCAGATTGACCTACTGTTTACATTTGCTGCGGTTGACATGTGTACCTTTTAAGTTTTGTGGGGTTCAGTGAAGCTTCCAATGGTTGTCTAAAGCCGCTGTTAAAATTTCATACTTAGCACTTCATTAAAAATCCAGCTTTCATTCAGTGTTCCTGCAGTTTAAATGACATGCCATAGGCTTTGAAAGAGCCATCCCATGAGTTAGTGCCCTCTGGTGGTACACAGAGGACATCAGGCAGAGAGGGACTCTGACCCAGGAGCTTTGGACTAGCTCTGTAAAGAGGCATTGCCCTACAGTTAGTTTAGTCATCTTTTTCCCCAGGTGCTGATTTACACCAACTTGGATTTTTGTCTTTTGTTTGTTTGGTTTTTTTCTTATGTTTCATGCCTGCCGGTTTACTACTCCACTAAGCCTTCCTCAAGTTTTTGAGAGTGACGCTCTGGGTGAGGAATGTCTCACATGGGCTTGTTGTAAGAAAGAATATGCTGGTGTTCAGATTGCCCAGGGTGCATTCTTTAGCCTGCCTTTTCAGAAGGGACATGCTGTCGGTTCCCGGGTTAATGAGAAGGCCTCCCTCCAGCTTTAGGTGATTTAATGGCATTGCTTGGCCCAGGCTTGGAGGTTTGGTCTCCATGGCCTTATTTGTCCCTCCGGAATTTTCTGGAGCCAGATTTCCCACCGAGGTCCCCTGGCCAGATTCTATTACTCTGGATTTTGGCATCAGGCAGAGCAGACACCAAATCTGTCTGTGGTTCTGCATGGCTGTCGGGCCTGGGGAAGTGGCTATACCTTGTGTGGGTCTCTGTCAATGAAACATGTCTCAAACCCTGAAGTGAACATCTTGGAGGATGAAGCTAAGGGGTGAACTCAAGGGCCAAACATACGAACTTTCCAGGATTGCTGCTAAAGGCATGTTTGCTTCACTGAACAGCAAGCCCTGCTTTTGGTACTTAAAAGACAATTAAAGCAAAAACCAACCCTTTATTTTAGGTTAACTTTATTCAACAACAAATTTCCAAAGATGGGACTGAGTTTACACATGCTGGTAAGCCCTTTGATACCCTTGGGTTTTCTTGAATGTCATCACTTCAAACCTGGGTCAAATTTGGTTTAGTTGTCCACTTAGCACTTTGCTGAAGACTGTAATGTTTGCCTCTGGTCCCTGAATTCCACTGTAGACCTGGTACTTGTCCGCAGACCACCTTCAATTTTGACCTCATGTCTCTGGCTATTCGATGTTAGAAACACTTTCAGCAATTTTCCAGCATCTTCATGCCTAAGTTTCCCCCTATTTGTACAGTTTACTGATAGGCGCAACCTAAGTAGACAGGGTGGTCCATGACATCCGTGTTTCAGTGCTGTGTTTTCGGTCTCAGAGCTGCTTCTCATACACTTAAGTAGAAGGCTCCACAATCTGCGAGCTAGTTTTAATACATATATGGAAATACATGGAAACTCCTTGCAGTTCACGTACTTTCATTTAAAGTGTCATGCCATGTCACTTGGCTTCTTCATGTGAGGGATGAGCAGGGAGAGCTTTGTCCTTTCTCATGAACAGAATGAAGTAAGAGCAAGGGTTGACTTGGTTGAGGGCCACAGTGAGAGCACAAACCTTGGTCCCAATCATTCTGCAAGCACCTCCAGCCCATTTCTCCTGCAGCCTTTGATTTTGAAAAGACTGCTGTTACCTTTACATCAGTGAGACTCCTAGTGGCCTTAGGCTAGTTATGCGTAACAATTCTTTAATGCCTAGTAGACAGTTTCCTTGTTCTATATCTTCACTGACTGTTACGAAGTTGGAGTTGTTAGGATAGAATTAGCAAAACTTCACTTCTCTGTCTTCAGGAGAAACCAGGGATCAGGCATCACGGGCTCTTTTGTGCTTTGGTTAGTGAAAGCTATGTTGATTCCATCAGCACCATGATGGGCTCTGGGGTAATGGACTGCTTCTGTGAGGCTGTAACTGCTCTGTGAACACTAGGTTGTATGAGATAAACCTCGTCAGTAGAGATCTGCAACATACAGTTTTTGTTTTCGTAAATACCACTGAGCTATTTGAAAGAAACATGATAAGGGCCAATCCTTGAGAAACTAGTAGAACATCTTACGGAAAAACTGGGATCCAGACAGAATCAGCATCTCCAGAAAGTTCGCATGCATGATGGAGGCATTCATGCTTTAGGCAAATTATAATACCCTACCCGTTCCTGTCCTATGAAAATTAAATGTTGTCACCTGTCTTGCTCTTGTGTTGATCGATGCCCATTTCTAAGAACACAGCTCAGAAGAGTCCCCTGTACTGGTGGTTGTGGTAATTAATAACAGACACTGGGCTGTCAAGTCTCAGTTCACCACTTTGGTGAGTTTGGCAGGTGGGGCTCGTTACTTTTCTGTCGTGCTCTTTTGAGATGTAGCTCCAGCTAGTCTTAAACTGCCGTGTAACCGGGGACAGTTTAATTCCCGATCCTCCTGCCTTCGCTTCCTGAGTGTTGTCCCACCTGACCCTTGTGCTTCGCTTGCTTATTTCTTTTGAGATAGTATCTTAACTTCGTACCTCTGGCTCTCCCGGAACTTGCAATCCACCGTCCTCTGCTCTGAGAGTGCAGGGATTAAGGCGTACCTCCAGAGGCCTGCTTTGCTTTTGAGTCAATAGCATAAGTGGGTCTGCAAGGACAAATGAGTGGATTATAATAACATTTTGATTCTTTGAAAGCCTAATAGTCTCATTAAAGTTGAAAAAGTGTCTGGAGTGTTGTCTGTTGTAGTCTGGCACCCATGAACTTCTGGGGAGTTGATTCCTGGAGGCTGTCCGTACGGTTTCTGGTGTCTGTTGTGTGGGTCTTGGTTGTTGGTTTGCTCACCCTCTGCATCTGAATGGCTCTAGGAAGTTGTAGGACATGGGACGGTCTGCTGAAATGAAGACTGAATAGACGTTGGACTCTGTCATCCCATCAACAGGGACAGTTTCAGGTTGGTAGAATCCAGGATGCAGATGTTACTATCATGGGTGTTTCTAGGGGAGTTTTATTTTACAGTGAGGCCTTTTCCTACTGAGGCTAAAGGAAAGGCCACAGTGCTGGGCTTTCTTGGATAGTGAGCTTTCCTGTTCACCATTTGAGAGATGGAACACTTCCTTTCTCTTGTGGCGGACTCTGTAGCCTACTGATCCTATCTGGAAGAGACATTACGAATACAGTTTGTATAAAAAATCCAAACCATCAGGCCTATTTCCTGGCTAGTAAAAGAACCAGTTATCCAAATACTGAAACACAGATTTCTCTCAGCTGTGGGCGGGTACTTGTTTGCATTTCTGTCTCCTTTCCTACCACATTAATAGCAGAAAGCGAACAGAGACTCTAGTTGGAAGTGAAGATCTGGTGCTGTGTTGCAAAGACAATTCGGGAAACAAAGCTGGGTTGATTGCTTGTGTGAAGGTTGGTGGACTGTAGTGTCAAGCCTCCCTTTTCAGTACCCCTGTGACTACCCTGCACCGGCAGAGGCCTTTAAAATAGCTTTTGCATTTTAAGTTCAGTCTTGAGAGCCAGCCATTCACTGTGCAAGCTGAGTTGCTGGGAAGTTTGTTTTAAAGATGAGAGCACCCTCTATTTCAGTGAGCCCAGTAAAAATAGCATGGAATAAAATTTAATTATGCTGTACTGAATATTTCATGTGGAATTAAGGGGCAAAAGCTGCCTTTAAAAAGCAGTAGGTTTGGGAAGAAGAAGAAAGGCTTTGTGGGTTCTCTGGGAGATGCTGTGATTTAAAGAGTTACTTAAATGTATTTTCCCCCTTTTTGAAGAGTTTAAAGAAATTCATCCTTCCTTTCCCAAGTTGATTCCTTCTCCAGTGTCAGCATTGCCTGGCAGTCAGTATTGCTGCCATGGTGCTGATCTGATGGCCGCTTTCTGTCAAATGTAAAATAGTTTGTTTTTTAATCCTCTGCTTTAGACATTTAATAGAAAGCAAAGGTTTGGCTTGCTTTGGTTTCTGCTGAACCTGTATTTAAACCCACAAACAGTTTGAATAAAGTGAAGGCACCCCTGGACTAGCTATTTTAAACATCTCAGGATGTAAGAATGCTAAATGGGGTTCCCTTTTAAAAATAGAAATGGCTGCTTGCATTTACATAATTACTGCTAACTAGCACATTTTAAACAGTGGCAAACTCGAGCTAGAGAAAGTACCTGCTTTAAAAAGCCTGGTGATAGGAAGCTCAAGTTATTCTGTGAGTACTGCTGGTGGAGGGCCTCAGAGCAGCTCTTCATTGAGGAGGGGGATGGTAGGAGGAGAGGGTGTCTTGGTAGGGTAGGAGCTGGTGCTCCTACCATAACTTACCAGACGTGTGTGTGTGTGCATTTGAGTCTGCCTTTTGCTGTTCTGGTAGCCAGTGCTAAAACCTGCCAAGGGCTGAAGTCAGTGCTGATAAGAGCATGGAAGAGTGAAGATGAAGAGTAAACTGGGGTGGGGCATGCCTGTAATCCCAGCACTGGGGAGACTGAGGCAGGGGGAGTGCAAATTGGAAGCCAACCTGGTCTATATATGTACCCTATCAACTAGAACATGAAAAGCATATTAGTTAAAGTCGGAACTCTTGAGAACCCTTGATTTTGCCTTTCTCCATCCCAAACATCTGATCCATCTGTAGGTTCTTTTATTTCCTTCTAACATGGATCAGATTCTACATCTCCACCTGGGACCAGGCTGCCTCTTTCTTTGGACGGCTGTTTCCATTTCCTCTTTGGTCTTCCTGTGCAGCAGCCATGGTGTCTGTCCAGAAGTGAGAGCAGCAGTTGCATACTTAAAGTGTCTCTGGCCTGCTTGTCATTCTGCTGTCAGTTGCTCCACCCCCAGTCACTGAGGCTGCCCAAACCTGGAACACATCAGACATGGTTCTATTAGGCATTTCTTGCTTTGTCTTTCTGGAAAGCTTTTCCATCAGCCCTTCCACTTTGTGTGCTGGCTCCTTTGTACCAGCCAAGGCTCATTCCAAGGATTGTCTCTTCAGGCCTGATATCCTTTCACATGCAGTTCACATCATTTATGTACAGTTTTGTTTTCTATGTAGCATGTATTAGTCAAAAAATGGTCTCCTTATTTTGGTCTCCTCCCCACCACACCAGCTCTCAGGTCTGCTCCCTCGGCTGTGTTCCCAGCAGTCAAGTGCCTTGAGCGAACAGATAGTCATTGACCAACTGAATGTGGGAGAGGAGCTTGTGTGGGAGGAGACTGCCATCTGGTATAGCTAACTTCTCAATGGGTATCCTGATGCCCCCAGGAGACATGCTCTAGCCCATGTGGAAGCTCCACCCTCTAGGTGGGGTGACGAGCTGTGTAGTTTCTGTCCATAGTAGAAGCTTGCTAGGTCTGCAGGAAGCCACTCCTGAGAAAGGTAGGTACCATTTCCTGTGACTCCTGTGATATCTCTGATGAGTATGATAAGGACACTTCCAGGTTCAGCAGTCACTATGGCTTGGAAACAGATCTGTTGAGATACAGGTATCTGTAAAAATAGAAACCTTAGCTAGTAGCGTTTGGCTTTCTTGGTTTCTCTCATGACTACCTGTCTTAGGATTTCTATTGCTGTGAAGACACCATGGCCACAGCAACTCTAATAAAGAGAAACATTTAATTGAGGTGGTGGCTTACATTTTCAGAGGTTCAGTCCATTATTATTATGGTGGGGAGCATGGTGGCGTGCAGACAGATGTGGTGCTGGCTACATCTTGATCAGAAGGCAATAGGAAGTGGACTGTGGCACTAGGCATGGCTTGGGCACATTTGAGACCTCAAAACCACACTCTCACAGTGACACACTCCAGCAAGGCCATGCCTTCTATAACAAAGCTACACCGCCTAATAATGCCACTCTATGAGCTTATTGGGGCCAGTTACATTCAAACTACCACACTATCAGATCTGGGTAGAAAATATGGACAGCTGTTGATACTTAGAAAAGTGAGGGTGCTCTTGTAGTTAGTTGGACCTTTTGCACAAAACTTCCTTGGGTAAGAAAAGAATTACATTTCCAACTCAGTGTCTTAGATATACCCTGCCTCCCCGAACAGTTGGACCACTGACTCTGTTCTTGTGGAACTCAGGAGATCTGCCTGCTGAGTAAAAGCTCTCTTGTACAACTCCATTTTCTGACTTTTCTGCTACCTGTTTTGCAGTGTTTGGGTTGTACAACTGGAAACAGTTCATTTATAGTGAAATGGACTTGTTTTTTCTTTTTAAACTGAGATTTGGGGATTAAACTTTAGAGCAGAAGGACTTGAGTTGCTTTTGATGGAGTATCAGTTTATTAGATTGACTTATCAAGAGTCTCCTGTTTGGAGCCTAATGCTGTAGAAATACTTAACTACCTGACTGTTGGTGAGGCTGCTCAGACTTGAAATAAATCACACAGAAACTATATTTAAACCATTGCTTGGCCAGTCACTTAAGTGTATTGCTAGCTAGCTCTTATATCTTAAATTAAACCATTTCTATTATTCTGTGTATCGCCACGTGGCTGTGGCTTACTGGCAGGCAAGGTTTCATTTGGCATCTGTCTCTGGCAGAACCACATGGCTTCTTCCTGACTCCACCTACTCCTTCTCTACATCTCTGTTTAGGTTTCTCACCTGGCTTTACTCTGTTACACCATTGGCCAAAAGCAGCTTTATTTATTAACCAATAAAAGCAACACATACACAGAAGGACTTCCCACATCATTTCCCTCTTTCTGTTTAATTAAAAAGCAAGGTTTTAACTTTAATATAGTAAAATTACATATAATAAAACATCAAGCAAGAATTATAGTTACACTATTTATATCTATTTTTTATCTTAACTAAGGAAAACTGTAACTATTTTTCAACTCCATTAAAGACTCCAGAAGGATATATTACCTAAGTAAACAGGAAGTGCATTGTAAGCAACTTTCAAAACTCTAGAATTGACAGAGTTTGGGTGCATGGACAGTCACCCAAAGTTCTTCTGTAATGTTGCGGGCACCCATCTTCAGCCTATACACACACACACACACACACACACACACACACATATATGTTGGTTTAGCTTAGCAACCCATACAATAAAATGTCTCTGTACTTAGCTCCTTTACAGTCAAAATATTCAAAGAGAACACAATAATATACATAATCCAGACTCTCTGTATTTTCCATTTTTTACAAGGCTTATTTTCCTTTACTCCTTTAATCTATGACTGACTGTACTCTGTCTCGTTAAAGAGTTTACCTTTTTTAAACAAAAGCCATTTACCCCTTTTTATAACTGTCTGTATTCTTTTTCTTTTCTCTCCCAAGCCTATGTACATTTATCCAATACTGTGACCCATTTAGAGGTCTTTTTTTTTGTCTGAATATATCTTTATTGTGTATCTGTAATTATTTTCTGACCAGAAGCGCCTTTTTTTAAAAATGCTAAGTGGGCATGGCTATGACCAACTTCACAATACTGCCTTTGACTCTACCCAGTCCAACATGGTGGAGGCATGTTTACTGTCTCTGAGAGCCATTCTCTCCACCCCAGATCCAGGTCAGGTTGCAGTGGGTCTGTGTTGCCATTAAGCAATTTGTGATACATTGTTCACAGACCCCATTTAAATGCTCTGTAGCCAGACCTCCCAAAAGAGTCCAAGCCAGAGCTGTTTATGCTGGCCAACCAGGAAGCTGCAGTTTTGCTTTTGTTTTTGTTTTTGTTTTTTTTTGTTTTTTTTTTTTTTTTTTTTTTTTTTTTTTTTTTTTTTAGAAGTTACTTAGGTTTTACTGCTAAAGCTGAGCCAGGAAACCTCTTAAAGGAGCCACATCTCTGCTTTCTGCCACCAAACAGCAAGAAGTTGTGTTAAACTCTTTTTGTTTTGTTTTGTTTTTGAGTTTTTTGGGGGTAGGGGAGCTAGAATTCCTTTTCAAGCTCTCCCAGGTTTTTAGGTGGATTCAGTTGACCACATTGGTGCAAATTTGCTGGGGGAGGCTGCTAGTTTGCTTCCTCCCGACCACCCTAACTCGAAATAATCACACAGAAACTATACTACTTAAATCACTGTTTGGCAATCACTTAAGCATATTGCTAGCTAGCTCTTATATTTTAAAATTAACCCATTTCTATTAATCTGTGTATCGCCATGTGGCTGTGGCTTACTGGCAAGATTTCGTCTGGCTTCTGTCTCCAACAGGGCTTCTTCCTGACTCCGCATACTCTCTCTCTACATCTCTGTTTGGATTTTCTGCCAGGCTTAACTCTGTTAAGCCATTGGCCAAAAGCAGCTTTATGTATTAACCAATAAAAGCAACATATACAGAAGGACTTTGGAGTATCTGTTTATTAGATTGGTTTACCAAGAGTCTCTCCTGTTTGACTGGAACCTAATGCTGTGGAAGTACAGGTGCCTTAACTGCCTGGTAGCTGGGACCCAGGTTGGACTTGGAATGAACAAGGTGGGAACCAAGCCACTGGCCTGGTCCTTAAACACCATGGTTCTGTGTATGTCAGTAGAGAGACTAGATGAGGCTATTGACCACTGTTGGCAGAGTGTGTAAGAGCTGCAGCAGGTTGTTTCCCACGGCAGTCAGCGAGGGATTGGGAGGAGAAGTAGGGTCTGTTGATCTCTGGTATCCTAGTTCTAGTGATCCTCCTCTTACCAGGAAAGCTGTCACTGCTTGCCTCCATCCTGTCACTTCGGAATGGACCTCTGGCTGGTGGTGTTTGAAGTTAGTGACGTGGCTTTAGTTTACCAGAATGCTGTAACCCATATTCCTGTATGCACTGACTGCTGGTGGTCAGTGGTCCTGGGACTGAGAGGACACTTGACTTTCCTCCATACATCGTTAGAATCTGGTGTGTATAGTAAATTTGATACTGTTTTACCAACAGTAGATATAATTGAAATACTTGAAAGTTATCACGTCTAAGTCTTCTGATGAGTCCTGAGGAAATGACTTGCAGGTTGTATTTGATGGGCCTTGAGTGTGGGCCGTGCAGAAGTCCCACTCACAATTAGTCTCTCTTCCCAGTCTCAGCTGAGCCAGGAGGGCCTCCTATGCATGCAAGACCCAGGCTCTTCTAACCTTTCTTTTCATGGCGAAGGCACTTGCAGGGATTTCAGGATGACTACAAGCTGTAATTCCTCTCATCTTTGGAGTGACATATTTAGAGGTGTCTAAAAAGTTCTGCAACTCTTGACGTTGTAACCTTAGGAGAGCAGAGATTCCAGAGGCTTTTTTTCTAAAATATGTTGAGGAGATTAAATATTTGTTAAACTTCTTATGTGCCCTGATTAAGAAAACAAATTACCGTGCTCTTTACCAGGATCCTTCTGCTACCATTTGTCTGATTTACTGGTTGTCCACCACACAGGCAGACAGGTTGACGTTCACAGGGGGTGGTGGGTGGTGGGATTGGCATAGATTGGCATGTAGTTGACCTCTGAAGATGGTACAGTTGGCTTCCTGGGGGCTGTTCAGGAAAGGTACTGAGAAGGGCTTTTCCCAGCTGTGTCTCAGTGGGGTCTAACCTTCCTTTTCACAGGCTTAGCTTGGCTTGCTTAATAACCTGATTTCTAGGCCTCTTATCATGTAGGCCTCACAGGAGACCCCTGGTTAATGTAAACCATAGCCGGCCTTGCTCAGTGTATTTTTTAACATAGAAATGAATGATGTCAACCCAGTACCAAGGCACCCCAACTGTCCTCTTTCTCTGAGTCCACAGGCTTATATGGAAACTCAGGTATGTCTCTAGGCTCCATGTGGCCGACTGACCTTGGGGAGCTTTGCCTGCCCATGGTGGCTGTGCACCATTATGGGCATGTACTTAGCCTGCTCATCCATGTTGGATGCATGTGAATGATAAATATTCACCAAGGCCCCATGATAGCTGAAGCCCACTCCAGCCAGTGTGTCCTGGGCTGTGGGGTTTCCTGATGGATGGCACCTTTTCTGGGAAGCAGCTTATTGTCTCACGTGAACAGGCCTTCTAAAATAAATGACTGCTTTCTTAATGTTTTGAATCATTTTCCTCAGCACATGTTTTGTTGCCGTGGTTTGAAAGCCTTGCCAAATACATGCTTTTGCACAACTCCCTGCAGGGCTGGGTCTGCAGTCAGCGCAAACAGTGATTTAAGGTTGAGCATAATTGGGAACTCAGCAATCACTTGCTTCGAGTTTGATCGAATGGCAGTGGAGTGCTCGAGACTTATTCCACTGTTAAAAGTTATATATGTGTAAGATGTGCACTTGAGATACAGCTCCACTGCCTCATAGTAAAGAAGTCAGCTTCTAAGGCATAGGTGAAAGCATGAGCATGGTAAATAGTAACGGCTTCTGTGATGGAAAGACCTTGCAGATACCACTACAGATGCAAGTGAGGAGCATAGTCAAATCGTGTAAGATGGACAAAAACAATCCACATGGCAGAAATACATTTCAGCCTGTTTTATCTGATGGTCTGTCTTCTTGTTTCTCCATATGTCTGTCAGTCATTGTACCAAAAACTTGGTGAATTTAGTGTGGCCT
Source organism: Myodes glareolus (assembly GCF_982192425.1). Classification (NCBI taxonomy): domain Eukaryota; kingdom Metazoa; phylum Chordata; class Mammalia; order Rodentia; family Cricetidae; genus Myodes; species Myodes glareolus. The sequence goes on from NC_142031.1 coordinate 5,005,325, forward strand.
CTTGCTAAAAAATGACCTTTCGGGTTTTTTTCCCCCCATTTCAAACACTGCTGTGTGTTTGTTAGTTGGTTATTCAGTTGTCTGTAATTGAGACCTTTTATGTGGGTTCTTGTTGGTGGGGAAAATGCTGTTAACAGCTCCCTCTTTGGAATCTTTGAACGGATAAAATGGAGAGCTCTCTGCAGTCAGTCAGGTATGAGCCCCTAAGCCTGTTGACTAGACTGAGATCCTGTTACTGTAATGCAGTGTAATGTCTGTATATTGGCGTGGAGAGACCTCTGCTCCTGGCTGTAGACCACACACCGTGCCTCTGGCCAACTGCTTAACTGTGTGATTTAACAGGTTCCCATTAGCTCCATAAGAGAGTGCATCTAACAGACAACAGTGGAATCTCTGAAGTCTCCATTTTGTCAACTTAGGCAATTAAGAGTGAGCTTTTTTTTTTCTGTACACATTCTAATTTTTGAAAACAACCTACTGTTTGGAGTTTCAGAGTTTATAGCTCCAAAATTTAACCTTTATTTGCAAAAACCATAATTATGAAAAACTGGGCAGTTTATCCAAACAAAGCAAAAAAACCCACCTAGTGAATATTTGATTTTGACAGGACAAGGTATATGTCAACTGAGATGAAGATTTGAAACCAGTCTTGCTTATAGTAGCATCCCATACTTTAAAGAAAATGTGTGTGATCCTGACCTCTGCACTGGGTACTACCTCAGAGAGAACTTTGACATCTGAGTCAAAGGGAGACACTGTCAGGTGGTTTGATGCTGCCATAGCAAGTATCTCTCTTGCACTGGTTATGAATTCAGTGCCATCCTCTTCAAAATTTAGGTGACTGATTGTGAGCTTTATATGTAAACTTGGAGGACCTAGGAGAACCAAGTTAGTTGTGAAAATAAAGCTAGAAGATCACACTTGCCTGGTTTTCAGACTTGTAAGCAGTACTAGCAATCAAGACAGTGATATTTCAGAACGGTAGACATAGAGATCAATGGGACAAAATTGAGAGTCCAGGAATAGACCTGTCAATTGATCTTTGACAGAGGTGCAAAGGCAGTTCAATTGAGGGAGCCTCTAATACACTAGACATACACCTGGACACCCACATGTACAAAGAGAAGGAAGTCTGGTCTTCACCCTAGATTCTGCATGTTACTCAAGCTGGGCTGTAGACATAAGTTTATGTTATAGAATAGTGACACTTGAGGAAAAAACAAAGCAAAAGTTTGTGAGATGGGTTAGGAAGAAACTTCTTCATTTGGTACAATCTGTAAATAGTGAATGTTAGATTTCATCGAAAGTCGTATTTAAAAAACAGGACCCCAGAAATCCAGGCCACAACCTGTCCTGAGGAGGCTGAGCAGAAAACATGTTTTACAGGACAGCGTGTATAGTGCCCAAAGATCTCGTCGGTCTCCATAATGCGAAGACCCAATGTGGAAACAAGCAAGAGATTGGGACAGACATTTAAAGATACAAAGAGCAGATAAACGATGTTCACCAAAATTGGTCACCAGAGCAATCAAATACCACAATGATGTGATACCAGTTCACACTGTCTTCAAAACAAAACAAAAAGTAGGAAACCTGACAGTGGCTGGTGAAGATTGAGAACACCTGAGACTCAGCTTGTGGGAATGAACACACAAGGCCATAGCACCTTGAAATCAAGTCTGGTTTGGTTTGGTGTTTTTTAAATAAATCTATACATTAAGAAAATATAATAATCCAGTGTTTATTATATGGCCAGCAGTCCCTCTTGAAGGCACTTACTTACCTAAGATAATGAGATGCAGTGTTTGTGCAATTGTTTTTATGAATGTTTCCTAAGGTTCTCAACATCCCTAGATCCAAAAGCAGCCCAGCTGTCAGTCAACAGGAGAGTGGATAGACCTCAGTTAAAAGGAGTAATGTAACCATTCTTCTATTGAGGGGCACCTAGGTTGTTTCCATGTTCTGGCTATTACAAATAGTGCAGCTATGAACATAGTTGAACAAATACTTTTGTAGTATGTTAGGGAATCTCTAGGGTATATTCCCAAGAGTGGAATTGCTGGGTCCTGAGGGAGGTTGACTCCCAGTTTCCTGAGAAACCGCCACACTGATTTCCACAGCGGCTGTACAAGTTTGCATTCCCACCAACAATGGATGAGTGTTCCCCTCACTCCACATCCTCTCCAACATAGGCTATCATTGGTGTTTTTGAGTTTAGCTATTCTGACAGGTGTAAGATGGTATCTCATAGTGGTTTTGATTTGCATTTCCCTAATCGCTAAGGAGGTTGAGCATGTCCTTAAGTGTCTTCTGGCCATTCGAAGTTCATCTGTCGTGAATTCTCTGTTTAGTTCAGTACCCCATTTTTTAATTGGGTTAATTAGAGATTTAGTGTCTAGTTTCTTGAGTTCTTTGTGTATTTTGGAGATCAGACCTTTGTCTGATGAGGGGTTGGTGAAGATCTTCTCCCAGTCCGAAGGTAGCCTTTTTGTCTTACTGACAGTGTCCTTTGCTTTACAGAAGTTTCTCAGTTTCAGTAGGTCCCATTTATTCATTGTTTCTCTTATTGTCTGTGCTACTGTGGTTCTACTTAGGAAGTGGCCTCCTGTGCCTATATCTTGTAGACTACTTCCCACTTTCTCTTCTATCAGGTTCAAAGTGGACAGATTAATGTTGATGTCTTTAATCCATTTGGACTTGAGTTTTGTGCATGGTGATAGATATGGATCTACTTTCATTCTTCTACAGGTTGACATCCAGTTATGCCAGCACCATTTGTTAAAGATGCTTTCCTTCTTCCATTGTATACCTTTAGCTCCCTTGTCGAAAATTAGGTGTTCATAGGTTTGTGGGTTAATATCCGGGTCTTCTATTTGATTCCATAGGTCGACTTCTCTGTTCTTATGCCAATACCAAGCTGTTTTCAATACTGTAGCTCTGTAATAGAGTTTGAAGTCAGGGATGGTAATGCCTCCAGAAGTTCCCTTAATGTATAAGATTGTTTTGGCTATCCTGGGTTTTTTGTTTTGCCATATAAACTTGATTATTGTTCTCTCAAGGTCTGTGAAAAAGACTGAGAAGCCATTGACAATGGCACTGGGTCTTGTTTCATCTGCATGGACTGGCTTTTTGGGATCCTGGCCTGTTTGGATGCTCACCTTCCTGGACCTGGAGTGAGGGGGGAGGAACTTGGGTTTCCCACAGGACAGGAAACCCTGACAGCTGTTGGGAATGGTGAGGGAGGAGGAGAGGGAATGGGGGGAGCGGGAGGGTATTGGGAGGAGGGGAGGAAGTGGAAAGAGTGTTTTCGGATACTTGAATAAACAAGTCTAACGGAAAAAAAAAGAAAAAGAAAAAGAAAAAGAAAAAAAATGAGTAATGTAACATGGATGGCTCTCAGATAACTTAGGCTTCACAAAAAGAAACCAGAACCAGAAGGCTTTCAACATGCTGTTCTGCAAAGGTAAACCAGGAAAGGAGGTAGGCTGCTGGGGGCTGGGTCCAGGAGCTGTGGGATGATAGAAGTCTCAAGTGTCTTGGCTGGCGCATGGGTGCATGTTTGTGTTTGTTACAGTGCGCAGCCGTGAATAACTGGAACAGAAATTATACAAAGGAAGATCCTCAAACAGTGAGTGTGGGGCAGTGGGGAGGCATGCTGCCTGAGACTCACTAGGGAACTCAGTGAAAGGACAGTGGCTGAGTGTCCAGCAGGCGTCTGCAGTGAGAGGCTGCTAGCAGGTGCTGCTGAGGTGAGCAATGATTGTGTCTTGTGAATTGAGAAGGATGGCCTCGGTCCTGGAGAGATGCTCAGCAGCTATGAGCACTTCTGCTGTTTCCAGAACTCACGGCAGGTGGCTCAGGGGACCCAGCACCTTCTTTTATTCTTCAAGCCATCTGCACATACATACACAATCATAAAAAGAAAGTTACAGTCTCTTTGGATTTTTACATTATTTTCCCCTGAAATTAAAATACCTGTACTATTGCCCAGCAATTCCTCTGTTAAGTATTTACCTGAGAGAAATGAATATGAAAGTTCCCTCCAAGGACTCGAACAATAATGTTGATATGAAACCCCAAACTGGAAATGACGCATATGTCTACCAACTGGCAAAAAATACAATGGAATATTACAGACTGATACCTATAGAGATGGAATCCAAAAATGAGAAGAGCTTACTCAGTGATACAAAAGCCAAGAAAACCAACCTGCCAGTGGTGACCACAAGTAGCAGGAAGGTGACTAGAAAGGGACACAATTTTCTGTGGTATCTTGAACGTGCCACATTCCATTTGAGTGACTGGTGAGCGCACACTGTGACCAGGTTTGGATCTGTCCCTCTCACAGTGTGTCAGTTACACCTTTTGTGTCAGTGGCTCATATTTATGTCTGAGTCCCATGTTTTGTTTGCCATCTGTGACTCTTTTGTACCCTAGATTCTGGGTGGACCATGCTGTTGATCTCATCCTGTATTCTGCTGAGCAAGAGTAAAATGTGTCAGCTGCTGACTGGATCTATGGCTTTGGAGCCTCACGGATCTGCCTGTGTTTGCCAGTTGCCATCTGTAGAACCCCATTATTGGAAATAACTGAGGGGGGCGTCCCATGTGCAAAGCTGTAGAGCAGGCCCTGCAGAGCAAGGCAGCTGCGGTTCAGATGCACATTGGGAAGGAGGGGTGTGGACGGTGATGGAGATGGACCCTCAGCCCAGTCTTCTTTAAACCCCAGTGTTCTTGCTTTGGTCTGACTGTGCATTTCTTAAGGGTGGTGCCATCCATCTGTGGCCATCTGTGAACGGCTCCTGAATTCAGACTGCCTTGTCTAGACAGTCCTGTCCATTGATCACTCCTCTGCTCACACCGTGCTATTCTCCGTTTGTGTGAGACTCCTCCCAAACTTTGCCCTATTGTTTCACTGCTTCCCTCCTCATTCTTTCCCTAACTGTAAGAGTAAAGCTCCTGCCTTTCTGCTCTGTTGAGTAGAACTTCCTCTGGGGATTCATTGAGAACTCCCTGCCCACCCCCCACGGGTTTTATTATATCGGGCTGACTGGCCTCACACTCATTCTTTCTCTGCCTCAGCTGCAAGGGCTGTGTTTGCATGTGTGTGCCACTATGCCCGGCTCTGCTGGAAGCTCTCAATTACTAAACCGTGGTTTGGTTTCTGCCTCCATCTTCTGGGATGTTTATAGCATTTGCTGATACCCACTGTCCTTTTCTTTGAAGGAATCCTTGTCACCTCCCTTCAGGGTACCACCTTCTGGCTCATCTCCTGACCAGTGTTCTCTCTTGGCCTTTTCTCTGGGCTGTCTTCCCTTCTGGTGGAGCATATTTCCATTGACCTGTGGATGGAACCTGCCTCTTTGTTCTTATCCTTATATATCATTTGCTTATATTTCACATTATGTTTCCAAAGCCAAAGCCACCACCAGCCCCATGCTGATGATTCAGGGTCCTTGGTGCACTGAGTGCACGTTAGGGCAGGTGAATGGGGATCAGCTTCTCCAAGAAACCCTATCCCTGTCCTGCTCTGTCCTTGCTGCACCTGGGTAAGGAAGTATAGGTGAGCCTCACTGTTCCATCTACACCTCCCCACCCTCACACTTCCCCCATCCTTGGTATAGTGCATGAATTCCTAGGGTTGTTACCTGCATCTCTCACTTGCATCTTCTGAGCCCAGACACAGCCTCATTCCTGCACTTGATTGGAGGCTGGTGGTGCCACCACTTCCCCATTGGGCTCGAGGCTCTTAACACAGACTGGACGTTCCCAAGGGATGTGTTCCTGATGAGTCTGTAAGAATACCTAGCCACAGGCTTCTAGTGCTTATCTGCAATTGTGAGCTGCTCTATTGCCTGAAATACACTCTGGTGAGTCAGGGAGGGCCACTGCTTGGTGTGCAGGCTTTCCATCTGGGCTGAGAAGACGGAGTCTCTCCTTTCAGGTCCTAAGAGTCCTGCCAGTGAAGTCTCCCAAGATGGTCTTCTCGGCAAAGAGGGGAAGAAGAAAAATGGAAGCAGTGCCCTGACAAGGGACTCTGGGAGACAGAACTGTCAATCTCCTAAAAGGGAAGCTTCCATGCTCTGTGCTCTGGCTGAACCTGAACTGTTGGTGCCAAACTGGAGGGGCAGAGGTGATTTGTGCCTTAGTCCTCTGGTAGGGCAGTTAGCAGCAGCCCTTCCTCCAACTTTAAATAGCCAGAGAAAAGGTGGTGTTTTAGATGGTTCTGCTCCACTGCCATAGCAAGTGAGGGTGGCGGGAGGCATGCCAGGGACCTTGGCCGTGGGAGCCCTGGAGCTGGGCACTCTTAATTGATGCCTTTAATACTTACTGTTTACGCAGCAGAAGGCGCAGTGAGATGGTTTCAGAGGCAGATCAGAGCGGTGTAAGTTTGGAAGTTGGCTCTGAAATTCATGCCTCCTTTCCCTTCTCTGTGGCGGTTACTTCAATGTGTTTTTTATTTAATTTTCCCTCCCCCTCACTTTTGAGTGCAGCAGTCTTCTCCCTGAAGGGAGTGAGAGAGGAAGGTGCTAAATGAAATATTCTCATGCAGTTATTATTTGCCTGGGGCCAGTTTGAGTTTCTTGAGTAAATCAAAATATGCATCTCAGCTAAGTTTAAAAGCTTGCTGCCTGAGCCCTGTGGGCAGCGGAGGAGGAGTGGTGCTGGCCGGACAGAGAGGCGCAAGCTGCTGCGCACTATGTGGCAGCCCCTGCCTTTTTCTTGAAGACCCCAGGGTATGAAGAGGAAACTGGCCACCTTCCAGGTAGTCACGGCTCAAGTCTCTGCCTGCAAACACCTGTGTTTTGTCTGTTCTAATTTTTTCAATCTGTTTGCTTTTTAAAATCCGGTGTGTGGTTTCCACCATGTCCTTGAGTTGGGGAAACAGCGAGTTATAGGGCATCCTGGAGTCGGGCAGCAGTGTCAATACTCACTATCTGCTGAGTCGCCAGACATCCGGGCTCTGGGATGAATGGTGGGATGCAGTCCCTGACCTCAGGGAACTCTACCGTAAGGAGACAGGACAGATGAAGTTGCAGCCTCAGCAGCTGCCCTCAACAGTGCCCCTCTGCTGCCCTACAGCCTCTCACATTCCTGGGAAGGGTGAGGGATGAGTCTCTGCAGTTTGGTGCAGGCATGCTTCTAAGTGGGGTGTGCTGTGGGTTTGCTTAAAATGAAGGCAGCTCAGGAGCTCTGGGCATGGCCAGACCACATGCATCACTGTGACATTTAGTGAGCCAGGGCACCTGACAGTGAGTTTGCTGTTCCCTGGACTGATTGTCTCTTTCTGGTGAGATATGTGGTCTTTATGAGGTGAGAAGCAGGTCTTGGGCTAGCCCACCTGGGGAGTAAGAGCATCCCCCCCTTGGCCAGGGAAGAGTGCCCTTAGTCACACCAGAACTATCTACAGATGTAATCCAAGGACCACCAGCCAGACCTTAGCAGCCCTTCCTAGGAGCAAGCATGGTCCTTGAGCCTCCTGTGTCTTTCTGGGACCCTAGTCAGGCTTGTGGTCTCTCCTCCTTCATGTCTTTCCCTTTCCTTGCTTCCTGGGTCATGGTGGCTCCTTGCTTTCCCTCAGATACCTGAGAAATTGTCATCTTGATGCCCGTTCCTTCTTTCAGAGACCCTTACCCCAGCTTAGCATGACACCCCCCTCACCCCGCCTTTCCCATCTTCTTTTCTGAATACACCCTTATCCTTCTCTGCCGTCCTAATTTTCTTGGAGGCACTTCTGGCAGTTGGATCTCCTCCCTAAAGATTTCCTGATCAGCACCCGTAGGCAGCTTCTACTGCTCTATCACCCCAAAACACAGACCTGTTAGTTAGTGCCTAGTGGTGCTCAAGGTACATAGTCAGAAAGTCCCTCTTCCCCTCTCCCTCCTTCCTTCCTTCCTTCCTTCCTTCCTTCCTTCCTTCCTTCCTTCCTTCCTTCCCTCCTTCCCTCCTTCCCTCCTTCCCTCCTTCCCTCCCTCCCTCCCTCCCTCCCTCCCCCTCCGTCCCTCCCTTCTTCCCTCTCTCTCTCTCTCTCTCTCTCTCTCTCTCTCTTTCTTTCTTTCTTTTGAAACAGGGTCTCTCTGTGTAGCTCTGGCTGTCTCTGAAGCCACTCTGTAGAGCAGGCTGAACTTGAACTCACAGAGATCCACCTGCCTCTGCCTCCCCAGTGCTGGGATTAAAGGCATGCACTACCACCACCTGGCATCAGAAGGCCTGTCTTCTGTTCAGACAGTGAGCTTGCTTTCCCCAGAAGAGGATTTTATGTCACAGGGTTCTGGTTTGATAAAGTACAGCCCTCCATCATTCTATATTTCTGGGGTGGAGAGTTGGGAAGGAGGACAACTCTGGTTTACATTGGACAGCACTTCCATGTGGGGCGTGAGCTCCAGAGTAGAGCTCTGCTGTTCCCTCTGCTGCTCTGGGACAGTTGCTTGGGCTTGGATGTGCACTCTTTGACTGAGAGCTCCTGTTGCCAGGTGATTACAGTATTAATTGGGCCAGATTCGGATGTCTTCAGCATCTCATGAGCATCGAGGACCCATTGCCGCAACTGCAAATCAATTTATTCAAATTTAATGAATGTCATCAAGCTCACAAGTAATACAGTGAAACACAACAATAGCACAGGCACCCTGACCATCTCACATCCTAATCCTTTCTTTGCAGTGGAGGCAGGTGTGATGCAGTAATCTCACCTTCAGGCTCTTCTCAGGAAAAACAAGGGTTTCCTGGCCTCTGAGAGAAGACTGCTGCAGTCATCTGAAGCGGTTGGCATGGGCTGGGCAGGCTTAGGGGCTTCTGATAATGTAGATGGAAGGGCAAGCAAAGTGGCCTGTCCTCTGTAGTGTTTAGTTAGGTTATATTTGAATTCAAAATGTTCATGAAAGCTAATTTGTCTTCTTTCCCAGCTGCATGTGGAAGCAAAGCCTCTGCAGTGTCTGGGTAAAGCCATCCCTGAAGCACTCCAGCTGCCAGGTCCTGGGGCTGGCGCTGGAAATGATTGTAATCTGGGAAGTTCCATCTTGGGCCGGTGGGCCTGGGGTTCTCCAGCAGGGGTGCAGTTAGCTCCCTGGTGCTTGCGGTCTGTACCCTGAGGGGCACTGGAGAAAACCCAGGCAGGTAGACCCAGCTCAGGCAGAGTTCCACTGCAGGATGTGGAGCAGCCTCTCTTGGACTGGAAGCTCCAAGGAGCTGCTGTGGCTGTGGCCTCCCTTGTCCCATTTTCCTTGTTTTCCAGGCCCAGGCTCACAAAGTTAAGGCCTTGCCCATTAGACCCCTGAACCAGAGCCTGCCTGCTACTTTGCAATGTGACTAACTGGAGCCCTTGGGGACAGGAGGCACTGGACGTGGCCCTAGTACAAGGAGGGAGGCTCTGACGTGCTCATCCTTAGCCTTGGGCTGATTGTGGCCTAGCAATATCTCTGTGAGGAAGGCTTTTGTAAAATTCCCTACATGAACTTTCCAGGTCTCATCTGGTTTTGTTTTGGGTTCAACTTTGAAAAGGGATGGGGATGGTTGATGGATGGCCTCTTCCTAGAACATTGACCTAAAGCCAAGGAAAGTTTTCTCTTAGCATCCTTGCTCCCTCCCCACTGCTCTGCTTCCTGTTCCTGGAGCTCAGCTGGCCTGACAGTTCTCTTGTGGAACTCAAAGCTGAGCCTTCCAGCCTTTGCTGGTCTGGGGTCAAACAAAGCCCTTGCTGCCCTCCTGGAGCTAAGGTGGTGCTAGCTGCTGGGCTCTGGTGGCTTCACAGCGAGCCGATGGGCTCCTTGTTAGTCTACCTTCTGCCAGGCCGTAATTAGAGTTCATGATCCAGATGAGCCCAGTGCTGCTCCGGGCTGTCTGTATGTACGTGGCTAGTTGAAGAGAAAAGCCTTCACCTGAGAGCACAGCAGCTGTGCTAAGCCAGTGCAGCCCTTCCAGTCCAGCCCATTAACATATCTCATGGAGCTGGGGGAGGGCATTGAAGCACAGGAAAGCTTCACACTCTACCTCTCCCATAGTTTAAGAGGTCAGCAACAGACTGGCTGGGACTTCTTGGTGTATGCAGCCTGAACATTGTCCAGGGAACTTTCCGGTGGTGGAGATGCTCTCCAAACTCCTGGTGTAAATCTACCTGGATTTGAGCAGGATCCTTGAGGCTTGGCGCCCTCTCTCCCTAGGAAAAGCCATGCGAAGTTACTCTATTTTTTTCCCTGCTTCTGCCTGGGCTCCTCTTACCTTCTGTGGAATGCAATCACCCAGGAGGCCCAGGACCTCTAGGAGGCTCATGTTAGCAAGACTGGAGGGAAACTTTGTGGGGTTAAGTTGCTACATGAATATTTCTTCTGCCTCCAAGGCTCCTAAACCAAGGCCAACTGAGGGGTTTTCCTTTGTTCTTGTTTTTGATAGGGGAACGCTAGTCTTGTTTACAGAGTGAAAAATGCTAACAACTTTATGTGCTCTTGAACTACTGGGGAGTTGTCCTCCGCACCTTGAATCCCAGTGTGTCACTGTTGAGGGAGGTCACTGTGTCCTTGAAGCCCATCTTGTATGTACCATATCTGTTTATAGAGCATAGTCAACAGGATCAGGAAGCCATGCTAAATATTTAACGAGGAACTACTTTAAAGACTGAGGCATGTGCTCCTGTCACCTGACAGGTCTTCATGCAGTGTCCGGTGTCTGGACCGGGCCCCTACACCCTAGAACCATATCACTAGGCTTCACCCCCTCAGAAGCTTCTGCTGGGAGGAACTTTGCTCATAACCGCTCAACAGTGAGGAAACTGAAGTGTCAGATGAGGCGTGGACCTACAGGGGAGTGCATGTCCCCACTGCTGTCCTCTAGGTTGTCATCCTGGATCGCAGTACATCTGCTAATGAGGAGACAAGGTGTTACCTTCCATTTGGAGCAGCTGCATTAATTACACCCTCTCAGACATCCCCTGTGCCTACCATTCCTGGCCAGCTTCCTGGGTTTTAAATTAATTGACCAAGTTAGAGGGAGTTGGGGAGGTTGTCCCTGGAGGGTTGGTGCCCTCTGCTCCTTGGACAGAAAGGGAAGAGGACGTAGGCTTAGAACTGGGGTGGTGTGGATAAACTGCAGGCTGGCTCTCGGGCCATGCTGGGAGGAGTTTGGAGGCCCAGGAGGCCACTCCTATGAAGAGGTCATTGGAGCCTGAGAGGCACTGTCTGTTGTTGCCTCTGACTGTACTGGGCCCAGTGGGGGAAGAGGAACCAGCTCTTTCTGCCTGCCAATAATCATGAGTCTCTCTGTGCCTCAGGCTGTCTTTGTAGTCTGGGTCCTGGAGTCCCATGGCCTCAGCCGAGCTTGAACCAGACCCTTACAGCGTAGGAGAAGAAACCCCATGGCCACCATGCTTGCTGAGCTCATCTGAAAAATGGGAATGTTGGTAGCTACCTCCCTAACTACCCGCAGGGCTGCAGTGAAGCACAGATTAACACCTCAAGTCAGCTGCCTTAGTTGTCCTTGTTAAAGGTCTGCAGGCTGCCTGCTGTGTGTCTGGCAAGCACATCCCTGCCCTGCCCTCTGTGTGCACAATCAATATTTGCTGAGCAAATGAATGTGACAGTGCTCTACACAAGTGATAGCTAAGGATGCTCCCTGTGTCTTCTGCATCCTGGTTCCTCTGCCCTATACTTCCCTTCAGACTCTTGGCGGGTGGGGATGGAGGTTGATCTCAGTGATCAGATTTTAGGATCCCTAATTTGCTGGTGTTCTACTTCCATATGCCTGGAGGATGAGCTCAGCTTAAGAAACCTGAAAGAGGCCTTTGTTCTTCTCTAACTCAGTATCCCAGATGAGCAGGGTTCCTAGGCCCCTCCCTGGAAGCCCATGCCTGCTGGAGCTCATTGCCTTGAGAAGTCATAACCCTGAAGGTCAAATCCTATCTGACTGGCTGCTTCAGGGTGCCTAGCAGGCCAGTGAGGTGAGCAGTAGTGGCATCCTCCCTTTGTTTCAGAATGAGACATTATTCCCAAGAAGTCATCAAGTGTGAAGATGTGTGTTGTGTTGCTAATGGGACACTAATGAAATATTAACATTCCCCCTCTCTTCCTGTCAGTGTCCCAGGGTCATTCTGTTCTCTCAGTTTTATTCTGTCCTTACATCAAGAGCTCCAGACACTAACATTTCTTAGCACTTTCCAGATAACCTGGCATTTTTAATGCCGTAGTAGAGAAGCTTGATAATTCGCATTTGGCCGCGTTCAGTTGGGGAGAAGCTTTGTCCCTTTGTTGGGGCGGCATTTTAGATGGCATTCTTCGAGGCCTGTTTGGGACTGGCACCTACCAGTTCCCTTAGGCCTCACTCCCAGCAGAAGGCTTTGCTCCAGTTTGTAGGTATCTTCTGTCACAGCTGCCCAAGGCCGAGCTCAGGCCGGGAGCCAGGCACACTGACAGTCTCCATGTCTGTCACTGAGCCCTACAGCTGGCATCCACAGAGGTGAGCCAGCTACAGGGATGGAAGCTGAGCGCCAGACTGTGACGCTGCTCAAAAGCGTCAGTCGGTGCCACAGAGGTGGACTGTGAACCCAGCCCCCACACCTGGACCTCTAGAGCCTGCACAGATCGCAGGCTCCAGGACCCCAGACTCCCATAAGGATGGGACTGTGGCTTTCACTGATTGACATCCCTGTGCTTCAGTTCCCCTTCCTCTGAGAGGAAGGAAATGCTGTCTATCCTGATCTGTGTGTGGGACTGGATTTTCCCCTGGGATCAGAACGAGGCCTGGCCACTGTCTTACAGCCTGTGGTTGGCCCAGAAGCCATGCCTGGATAGTTGGGGAGGTTGAACTAGGCTTCCACCTGCTTGCTCTGACCCAGTATGTTTTGGCCCACCTGTCCTCGTTGGGCTGCAGAGCACTACTCGGGTAGTACTGGGGAGCTGCAGTGCCGTGTACCCAGATCCACCCAGGGGGTCAGCACCTTGGTCAGCTCCCAGCCTCCTTGATTGTCCTAAATCACTCTCAGGCTTAGAGGGGCTGGAGGCCCCCTTAGGCGTCCAGTGCTGTCCTGTGAGTACTGTCCATGCTGTCCTGTTCTTAGGACAGAGTTAGGGCAACTAACATGCCTGTCACTTTGTGAGTGGACATTTCCGTTTGACCTCTCCAGCCGTGCCATGCCAGCCTCCGGAAGTGCTGAGGGAAGTTCAGAGGAAGGAGCTGGGGCAGAGAGGACCACCAGAAGTTTTGTAGAGGTGGTATGGACTTTGGTCTTCAGATAGTGTGGTACATTTGAGCTGGGGGCTTTCATTGGGAAGGTTCAGTGAAAATGGAGGCAACGAAGTCGTCCTTTGGTCTGGAGCAGAAATGCATAGAGAGGCGAGTGTGTTAGTGCCCTGACAGCAGCTGCAAGCTGCAGGAGGTCACGTCGCTCTGCACAGCATCCCAGGGCCTTTGAGATCTATGGGATCCATATGATAGCAACTGCGTCCACATGAGTGTAGCTTTCAAAACTGTGAGGCCAGTCTCTGACTATTGCTGTTCTCTGGTGCTTGAGTACTGCCCAGGGTTGTCACATGCTGAATATGCACTCAAGACCAAGCACATCATACACACATGTGCACACACATGTAACTACAGATTGCTCTGGCTAGTGGCCATGTTGTGGCCTTCACAGTGGCCTCTGCGGTGTAGGAGGCAATATGGGGCACCATCTGCATTGGCAAAACCTTCTCTAGGGCAGACACTCAGTGACGTGGAGACTTCTTGCATGTGGCTGAGACATAGACTTGTTCTCTGAGCCCAGGCCAGTCAGGGTTGAAGGCCAGAGAAGATGGAGGCCTCACACTAGGCAGGAGGTGTGGAGAGCCCCTGGAGCTGGCTCGCTATGGGGCATCGCTCTGCCGCTCTCGCTCCTCCCCAGAAACACATTCTTTTCTCCATCTCACCTGCTTTTCATCTTACTTTATGTGCGTGCTGTAGCCCCGATGAAGACGTACTGTGCTGCCTGCAAAGAGCAGCCTGGCTGAACTCTAACTCAGTGAGGTACAGAGGCAGGCTCTCGGCCACAGCTGCTTCAGGAGAGGCAGAGAGAGAGGAGCCTCAGCCCTGTTTGGCTCTGCAGCTCATCAGGAAGCTTTGCCTCGCCTGTCTCTCACTGGCCTCAGGCATAATTAAGACTTCTGATTTATTTTTTAATTCATTATTTTCTGAAAAGGGAAAAGCCGCTTTAATGGAAGCTTTCAAGTCAGGAGCCGGGTTCCCCTGCTTTGTCAGGCAGAGGGGGTTCCTTTAAGCAGGTTTTGTTTTTAAAAAGGATATATTTATGAAGTTTTTAAAAATTAGATTTATTTTTTCTTCACTCTCTTCTTAAATTGTAAGAATGTAAGAACCACCCTTAGGAAAGTTCAGTCAAGAAATGTAGTTTATTTTTTTTTTCTTTTTTTAATGTATCTAGGGTTTTTGTCTGCATGCTTGTCTATGCATCACCTACATGCCCAGTACCCTGAGAGGCCAGGAGAGGCCATCAGATCCTCTGGGATTTGAGTTACAGGTGGTGTGAATGGATGCTGGGAACCGAGCTCTACAGGAGCAGCTAATGCTCTTAGATGCTAAGCCATCTCTCCAGCCCCTAGAAATGCAGTCATTTTTTTTTCTTATTTTTTTTAAGATTTACTTATATATGCAATGACTGCTCTATTTGCATGTCTGCCTGCATGACAGAAGAGGGCATTAGATCCTAATATAGATGGTTGTGAGCTACCGTATGGTTGCTGGGAATTGAACTCAGGACCTCTGGAAGAGCAGTCAGTGCTCTTAACTGCCAAGCTATCTCTCCAGTCCTGAGATGCAGTTATTTTTAAGTGCTATGAATTTCTGTGTTTTATAATTCTCCTCTCCTGGCCTGTACGTACGTCCCATCTGAGGAATTTAGCAGCCAGCCATGACCACTTTCTCTCTCCCTCTGCTTTATAGGTGAAGCCCAGGCTTTGGGCAGAGCCTTGGTGACCAGGGAGGCCATGCAGGCCGTCAGAGCCAAGTCAACACTGTCCTTAGAAGGCCAGAATTCCTAGACCGAGGGGATAGGACAACAGAGATCCACATGGCAGGGTCAGAACATCTAGGGAATTGGAGGAAGCAACCTCTGGGGTTTGGAGTCCATCTTTGGCAGCCATGGCCGGCCACTCACAAGGGGAGGAAGGTGGAGTCAGTCATTGGGTCGGTGACACTGGATCGCAGTGGACCTGGGAACATAGCTCAGTTGGTGGAGTGCTAGTCTAGATGCTTGAAGCTCTGAGTTCCATCCTTCATGCTGCATAAAATTGGGTAAACTGGGTGTGCTAACAATGCCTGCAGCCCAGCACTTGGGAGGTGGAGGCCGGACGATCAGAAGCTCAGTCTGTTTCATGGTGAGTTTGTGGCCAGCCTAGATTATGTGGGACTCTCTTTTTAAAAACAAACCAGCCTGCCAAACAAGAACAGCAGGGCCAGGAAAGACACACACACACACACACACACACACACACACACACACACACACCCTGCTGTCAGCTAATTTCCAGGTTATTCCTCCTGTTCTTTAGCCTGGTTGCTTGTGGTGGCTCCATCATGCTGCGTGTTGGGTGTTGGAGTCCAGAGTGTCCGAGGCCTGCTCCCCTTCCCTGAGTGCTATCCCTGCCTTCTTGTTCCAGGACTCCAGAGCCCTGAAGGCTCCTTGGGGAGGGGAGAGCCAGCACATGTGAGTTTTCCTCTTGTTCTTTCTTGATGCCAGACAGGGATCCCCAGCGCCATGAAGACATCCTGGTCTTACCCCAGCTGGACTACATTGGGCTTTTCCACCTGTTGGCACAGCCCAGGCGTCTCAGAGTAGAAAGCTCATCTGTTTTCCAAGAAAGGACGTGGAGAGAGATGGCCAAATTGAGTTAGGAGTGCCAGGAATCCAGATCCAGGCGCAGCACTGAGTTCCTGTAAGGCCTGCCCCGCCCACTCTGAGTTACTGCTGCCTTCCTCAGCAGGAGACCAAGCAGCTCTCCCCCGGCATTGAGGACAGCTTGATTTACAGGCCTGAGTGTCCCGCTCATCTTTTTTCCTCTTCTACTGGGATTTCCTTCCTTCCTGGTTTGTGCCTTGACATATTCTGACAGCCCCCTCCACCCCCACTCCCAACCTCCGCACTCTGTGAGAGACCCTTGGGAGTACAGACTGGCTGTAGTTCTGGGCCTCAAGAGATTGCTTTATGGGAATCAAGGGGAAACTACCCGACCTTCAGTAGGTTCTCTGTTTTCTACCCATGAAAATGTGTGTACTGGGACCTCAAGCTGTGCAGACACTGTGCCAAATGTGAGAGCTCTGGAAAGTGCTCTCAGGACCAGTGAGGACATTGAGCTCACTCTCTGGGGGAGAGGAGAAGCCCTGCAGCCTGCGTAGGGACAGCTTCTCTGAACACAGTTGGCCAGATGAAGGACACTGGGCCAGGAAGATTGCCCCAGGCAGGAGTATAAGTAGCTCCATAATGATGTAGCATCATAAGAGCCCAATACAGGAAAACTGAAGAGGTGGTGAAGGGGGTGATGAGTGTGGCGATGCCCAGCCTGAGAGTGGAATGGCCAGGTGAGGAAGTACAGCTGGTGGCGTCTGGCTCAGGGGAGGGCCGGGCCAGCAAGCTCTGAGCCAGAACTGAGAGGCTGTGACTTGTTCTTCTCAATCCAGGTGACAGTGGCCAGGAGTGTGGGTCTGGAGGAAAGACAGGGTCAGGTGTTAGGAAAAGGAACCTTGAGGACTTAATTGTCCATCACTGAGGATGAGACCAGGAACCGTGTCAAGGATGGCCCCTCAGTCTTCGACCTGGCTGACTGTGCAGGAGGTCACTTGCCCTAGCCTTGGGCCACAGAGCCGGGAAGTAATTTCAGCTGGAGCCCCACACACACACACAGTAGGAGTCCATAAAGGCACAGGACTTAAGGGAGGGCAGAGGCAGAACCACAGAGCAGTACCAGGGAGATGATCAGTACCCATATGGGCTCTTCGGTGGTCAGGGCATGGGAAGACACTCAGGGTAACAGGACCCACATGACAAGGACAGAGGCACTGACTTCCTTGAGATCTGACAGGCTGAGTTGTGCCCAGTCCCAGGAGGCCCTGATGAGTGTTCTAAACTTCTTCTGAGGTAGTGCCTAGGACAGCCTCCCCAGCTCCTGTTTGGGAAGAGTTAGGTAACTCTTCCTAAATGGATTACGTCAGCAGCCCTGATGCTGAACAGGCAAATGTATGAGAGGAGTAATCTCTCCCCCGGTCCTGAGCCAGCTGCTTCAGGACAAGACTGAAGAAGAAGAATATTTTTTGAAGCACAGACCACATTTGTCCTGGGAGCCAATGGGAAGCCAGAGTTTGGGCAATCTATGCGAAGGTCCCTTAGCTGGCCTGCATCTATCATCCCAAGTGACAGAATTTACATCATTAATCATGGGTGGTAATAGAAAAGTCATTGGAATAGAATGTTGTCACAGGATAAATGTCTCCCAATTGCATATAAATGTCTCGGCTTCTCTGTACTATTTGTGCTTGAGAAATACTGTCTCTTCAAAATGTTGTTTATCCACCCACCATCAGGAAACCGTCAGCACTGGCCCAGCCTGCCCGCAGCCTCACCCAAGGAAGCTAGAACTGCCTCCTCCTTTCTTTCAGGGAGGTGACTTTCTTTTATGTCTGGCCCTGGACCAGCCGTGTTGGGGCTGTCACTACTTCAGGTCCCAGGGTGTAGCTGCTGTAAACTCACGCCAGGCTACAGAGACTCCAGGGAGACACAGAACCAGACCTTTTTGTGCCTCTTTGCCATTTTGGAAATGAAGCCGAGAGTGCTTTCTGGCTGATGGACTTCTGTGCCCTGGAAACACTGTGTTTGAAACCCGGATCTGCTGGGCACTCTTGACTGCATGTTTGTGTGTTTCTCTGTGCAGTGCGCTGCCCCGCCCTGATGGGGCAGGTGCTGGCTGGAACAGGCTTGTGGTTTTGGACGTGAGGCAGCTTTTGCTCAGCTCGTTATTAGAGCCTTATCCTCTGTGTCCCTTTGGAGATCTAGCATTGTCTTAAACCAGTCCCAAGCACCTGAGCCGATAGGCTGGGGCCTTCTTTAAGGTATTTCATGAATAACAGTCTGTCAGATGTGGAAGTGACAACCACTTGGGGTGTGGCAGGCTGGTCAAATTTTATACACATTTGTGAGTGGATGCAGGATGTCCGACTCCCAAGTTTGATCAAATGAGGCTGCTAAAAGCCAGTTCCCACTGAGTCACATCCTCTTATCAAGCATGTTTGAACATCAGCAATAGAAGAGGGTTTGCCTTCCAGGCGAAGGATGCTCCAGTGGAGCACACTGAGCTTTCTGCAGGATCTCCAGGCCACCCTCCCCACCCACCCTTTGAAATTCTTCTCATTTAACCAAACACGGGCCAGAACTTGTTCCTGGTCCCCAGTCCTCTTGTTTCAGAAAAACAAGTGGAGAAACGGAGGGAAGGGGCCTGGCCGGGGCTTTCGAGGCTTGTGTATTCCAGTTGTTCCTGGCTTCATAACAAATTACTCCTGACAGAACAGCGCAAGACGACAGTTATTTATTACGACTGCCTGGTTCTTTGGTTCTGGGTTAGCCCAGCAGCTTTTGCTGGGGTGTCTCAGTGTAATCCCACAGCACTGGAGTGAGTTGTTCTTAGCCCCTCCCTCTGAGAGTCTGGGGAGATGTGAGCATCTGGGGAGGGGCAGCAGGGGCTAAATGGCACCCCTCCCTCTGTGGGATCCTCAGCATGGTGGCTTCAGGGTTGTGAATCCTCACGTGGGACCCAAATGGTTAGAGACCATGGCTTTTCCTAGAGCAGCTTTGCAAGTCGTGGGTGTCGCTTCTGCCTTAGTCTCTTAGTTACAAGTGAGCCATTAAGGCCAGCCTGCTCACGGAGAGGGAACCAGACACCACTTCTTGGCGAGAGGCATGCCGGAGGCTGTGCAGACGTGTTTTAAAACCATCCTGCATTTGCAACCAGCAGGCCAAGGCCGAGGCTCCCCTGAGAGGCTAGGTTTTAATTTGGAGCACTGGAATCTTGGAGCGCTGCCCCCATTCCCTAAGAGTTCCAGGAAGGAGGCCGCTGGAGTGCCTCGCTCGGGTAGGCAGCTTGTTCGTGGTGACGGCAGCAAACTCCACTTTCTGGTTCCTGCTCGTACTTGGATGAAGTAATAAATTTCGTGAATAAGGTAGATTCCATCAAATAAGTATCAATTAAGGTCTTTTATGATCATAACCGAGACGATGAATTAAAGTCAAGTTAGAGAAATAACCAATAAAAGAACAGACTCCAGAGCACAGACGGAAAATCCCAGAAGGGCAGGCACTTGCTCTGTAAAGAAGCAGCTTTGAACTCTTGCAGAGAACCTCCTGCTGGATGCAGAGATGCTGCTGCGGTCGTGTTGGGAACAGGAGCCTCTTCCTCAGGAAGGGGTGAACAGACTTTGTCTCCGCTATGTAGAAGCTGACCTTTTGGTTCTAAGGCCTGACATGCTCTGGAGGTTCCTGGTAGGGATTCCTGGGGAAGTGAGGAGAGTGTGACCCCTCTGCAGTGCTTGGTCAGGCCCTGAGGGGACCACACATGGCTGCGTCCCTAGCCTGGGGTTGGCAGCCCTTGCTGTCTGCCCCCTTGTTGAGCCAGGCTTTCCTAGCTTTCCGTTGTCATCTCTCAGGCCCCCTGCTTTAGCACAAAACCTCCTTGTCTATGTCTCCGCCCCGTGCTGGCTGTGTCCCCCCATTTCCTTCCTTGGGAGGCAGACCAATCCTCGGAAACCTTGACTGCCCAGCCCAGGTGCCCTTTTCCCTCATCTGGCCCAAACTAGCTGGCCTGCTTCTTTTTTTTTGCATCTACTTGGGAAGCAGAGACAGGAACCTTTGCTCTCTAACCTTCACACAGCTCCCGAAAAGGGAGTTGCTGGCTGTTCTTCCAATAAGGTTGATTTGTCAGTAGCTCCAGCCGACACAGCAGTCATCTCTGAGGTCAGGGCCAGGGAGCAGGGTAGACAAGTGGAACCAGAGGTACTACTGGCTGCTCACATCTTCCCGTCTGTTTGTGAGTAGAGCCTGAGCCAGACACACTTCTGGGTGCTGTGCGACAGAGCAGCAAGCTCTCGCTTGCCTCCCATGCAATGCTGAGGCAGTTTTCCTTCCAACTCCCCTGGATTTGCCAGGTTTGGTGAATTATTTAATACTGCAGCTCTTGCCAGAAGGATGGTATAAAATTCATCAGAAATGCTCTGCTCTCTCCAGGGCGATCTCGAGCTCTCTCTACAGTGAAGGGGCCACCTGGGTCCCTTGATGACAAGCAAACGGAAGCTTACCTGGAATCAGTAACAAGTCGCACCACTTCGCTACAAATTCATTCATCTGATAAATATTTACTCTGTGCCTGTCCCAGGCCAAGTGCCACTCTCAAGGCTATAGCGACAAAATGAGGAGCCCCGTGGCCTCTTTGAAGCCAAGAACCAAGAAAGACAAAGACTCAGAAGGCTAATGAAATAAAATCTGTGGCAAGGAGGTGCTCAGCCCGGAGAGGCTGGCTATGTGCGTGATGGCCTGCAGAGCCGAGCATCAGCATTGCCCCCTTTACTCCAGTAGGGCATCGGAGCCCAACTCTATCCACTTGGTGGCAATGCATGCAGAGGTGATCACAGCCACCCCTCCCCTGCCTGGCTTCTCCCCCCCTTACTCACAGAGCATCAACTCCGCTTTTTCTGGTCTTGGCCCCGTGAGCAGGAAGTGTATATTTAGATTGTCCTGTACTCTGCGTGTAACAGTCCTTTATTCCTGGTGAAGACCGAGGAAAATGGGTCAGCTGTATTTACTAAGAAGCATGTCCCAGCTCTTTTGCTGAGGCTATTTATAAACTTCCCAAAATGTGAGCTAAGTTCTCACATCTTATTGGGAGCCAGAGTGCCTATGAATACTCTTTCTATTACTACGCTGGGGATTTAGCACGTCGGAGGGCAACACATTGAGTAGAGCTGGCGAGAATCTCGCACATAGTGATTCTGATGGACTCCGGCAGCCAGAGCTGCCCTTGGTTTGATCTGTCTAGGCACTTTTTTTTTTTCTTGTGAGGTGGTTGAAGCTGTCTTGGGTATGACGAGAGACTACACTGTGACTGTGTCAGGCTCTGGCCATGCTGAGCCCTTCACAACTGCTACCTTGACAACTTCATCTGGATAGCGACCGTTAAGTGTCCAGTGCCAATGACTGGGCCCTGCTCTTGGGCCAGCATTGCCCACTGAGCATGGGCCAGCACGTCTAGGGGAAGGCAGTTCCCAGAGCCTGGGACTAGGAGAAGCTGTTTCTGAGTCTTCTCCCTTAGTTTATCACCTGGAAGCCCTGCCTCACCCCTGCATCCTTTCCCCAAGGCCTTAGCTGTCCCACAGCCTCTACCAGCCCTGCTGTCTTGAATGTCATACCGTACTTTCTCCAGTCCTGACGTCAGAACTGTCAGACAGAGTATGATCTAACAGCCTGCAACAGTTCTCCAAGGTGACTGTTTAGAGTTGATTCTCAGTTGCTGGGTCTCTGCCACAGAGAGGCAAGACTGAGTCCCAGTCAGACCTTGCGAATGGAAGCTGCGCAGCTTCTGAATTCCCTATCACCCCCTCCAAAGAGCCCCACTCAGTGCTGACCAGCAGAGATCGCAGGGCCCCCAGCAGATCTGCCCACTAGGGTAGTGGGTGGTCCCACTGAGTGCACAGGAGAAACATGCCAACTATGAGCGAACTACTAACTGTGCTAGGCCACTGTGCACCGAGGCCAAGGAGCTGGTGGGAGCATGAAATAAGTCCTTCAGAGGCTGATAGGGGCATGAAGTAAGTCCTTCAGTCACTGGTTCAAGACTGTGTCTGGTCATCCTGAGTGATACTCCCAGTATCATCTCCTGGCCACCAATTCTGCTTTGGGGTGGGAGATGTCTTGAGGACGTTTGGGCCCATTTTCTCCCAGATCAGCAGTACCTGAGTTGTTGGCCGCTAAGTCTCTCTGTGACTGATGTTTAAATGACCTCCTTAAACTTTATCTAACAGTATCTACCTAGTTTCAACCCAAAGTCCTTAATATATTCATGTTCTAAAAGACAAATAGTTGTTTGAAAATGTACATGATTTTCAAACAATTCCTTTGTGACCATATCACTTGTGCTGGGCTGTGTGCCCTTCAAATACTGTGTGAGCTTGCAAGCCCTGGAGTCACATTGAATCCCTTCACCCTCATTTCCTGCTCCATATTGCTTTCTTTTTTTTTTTTTTCCAAGAAACTTGCTTTTTATCTCAGCAAGCCCCAAGAATGCAGCTTCACAATGACATGGCGTTCTCAAAGGATCATCTCAAAGAGTGACAGGATCCAGGTACTACTGAAGATTACATCCCCCACCACGCCCGTACCTGCCCCAGGATCTTAAAATACCCTGCAGGTCTCTGGCCCCCAAGGTGCCTCAGAGCAGTTAAGGAACAGCGTTCTAGACATTTGGGGGCTTCTTCTGGTCACTGAGAAGCGGATTCCCATCCCTTGGGCCCTAACTCCTGTGTTTGCATCAGGAAGGTCTTCAGGAGAGATAGGTACCACCTCCCACCCCACCCCCGTCTCTCAGGACAGGAAGAGGCGGGATCTGCATCTTCTTTTTGCTGGGGCACCAGCCTTGCCCTTGGGTCAATGGGGTGGAGGCGATGCCCATATTCATGGAAGTATTTGAAGGTATGGCTCCTCCAGGATGCGAGCTCAGAGAGCCCTTCCTCTCAGTACTTTCAAGTCTGTGGCGATGCTGCAGCATTGCCAGGCACGCAGCTCTCCACACACAGTGGAGAATTTCCTTTGCTGCTTTGGTGGGTGTGTGCTCTCCCCTTGAAGTGCTGAAAGCCACAGCTTCAAAGAGCTGGGAGCTCTGCAGCCCCCTCCCCAATGTATGAAATAGGGAGTCTGAAAGGATCAGAGCTGACCTTTGTATCCAGCAGGTGCCTGTCTCAGGTATTGCTGACTGAGCTCTGGTGGGCAGGACTGCTTCCTATTAAACAGGGGTGTCAGCCCTCCCTCTACCCGTTCACCCATGTGCCTTCCGGGAGAAGATGTGGCTGCTCTTCCCAGGCAGATCCTTAACTGAGGTTGCAGGTCCTTAATCTGGTGGGCTGCATTGGCCTTCTGCCCATTCTCCCTCAGCCTATTCTCACCTTGGGATCTTTGCACCTTCTAGTCTCCCTACCTCGAAGTCCTCTGTCTTCAACCTCTCCAAGAATTTCTCTCCAAGTCATTCCTCAAACCAGAGCACCCTCCCCCTGCCCTCTGAACCCCAGCTTCCTCATGGCTGTGGAAGACCATTCTCCTCCTGTCATGTAGCCCTGCCTTGGGCCCACCTTTCACTCTTGGGAAGTCTCTTCTTGTGGTGATGCTTTACAAGGCAGAGTGCCCTTTGTGCAGATGGATGGAACTTCCAAGGTGAAGGGTTTTTAATTTTACCAAGTAAGACTTAGAGGAATTCCAGGTCCCGGTTATCACTAATATCAGAGAAAAGTTGGAAGGGCATGGTCCCTGAGTGAAGGACGGTTCTTCCCGCAGAATAAATGTAGCATGATCCAAAGAATGATGAAATAACTAGTTGTCCCTTTTTCTGTCCCTTGGAGGATAGATGTGAACCTCACAAGTGACACAGGACCCTCTATTGGTAAGCATCTGGGGGGCATTTGCTCTCTCCCTGATCTAGCATCAACTTGGCATCATCCCTGCAGTGTTCCCTGCCACTGTGTCTTCACGGGGTTGTGGGCCACATACTGGGACCCGGGTCTTAGATGAACTTGCTTCCTCACGCTGCAGCTGCAGAAATGCTTCTGGGTTCTGCTCATGCCCTTGAGAGCCTTTCTACTGTCGGCCTTGCATCCCTTGCCTTGTACAGTTGTTTGTCCACTCATCTATCCTCATGAGTGTTCAAGTCTCACTCCATTTGTGTGGAGGGTCCCAGCATGCCATGGTGCTCTGCAGGATGGATAGCTTTTTACTGAGTGTCTTAGCTTCCTGTTGCTATGAAAAATACCCTGACGAAGCACCATAAGGGAGTCCTAGGTGAAAGTACCTTATTGAGAAGCGGAGACAGCAGGAACTCGAAGCAGCTGGTCACGTTGTATCCACAGTAGCAGGAAGGCATGAGTTAATGCATGAACACTGGTGTTCGGCTTGCTTTCTCACTCCTAGTCTCAACTGCTGTGAAGAGACATCATGACCGTGGCAACTCTCATTTTTTAAAAAAAGGCATTGGAGATTGCTTCCATTTGGAGGTTTAGTTCATTATCAACATGGCGGGAAGCCCAGTGGCACACAGGCACACACGGTTCTGGAGAGGAGCTGAGAGCTTTACATCCAGATTGGCAGGCAGCAGGAAGAGAGAGTGACTCTGGACCTGACTTGAAGTTTTTGAGCCTCAAAGCCCACCCCCAGTGACACACTTCCTCCAACAAGGCCACACCTCCTAATCCCTGTCAAGTAATGCTACTCCCTAATGATCAAGCGTTCAGATCTGTGAGCCTATGGGGATCAGTCTTATTCAGACTACCACACTCTTGTACAGTCAAGGATGCCTAGGGAATGGCACCACCCACAGTGGACAGGTCTTCCTGCCTCAGTTAATAGAACCGACAGAATCTCCCACAGACATGTCCAGGGGCCAGCCTAAGCTACTGTCTCTTATTGAGACTCCCTTCCCTGGTAATGGTAGGTCATGATAGTGACGAATTGTCCCGGGGAGTTTATAGTTGGGAACACAAACACAGCACCTTCTCTTTCCATAAACTTAACAATCAGTCCCTCATCTCACCAGGCGACAGAAGCATTATCTCGTTTAATTCTGTGTTTTCTAAACCAACTGAAATCTCTCCCAAGGACTGGGTGTGTAGCTTCATGGTAGATGCTTTGAATGTGTTTAGGCCCCAGACTCAATCTCTAGTACCTAATCCTAGTTCAAAATTGGCTGGCTTATTGGTGTAAGCTACGGAAGGAGGTAAGGTCTAGCCTTAGGTGTTGGGTTGTCACCCTATACCCTGTCCAGAGCCAGCTCCTTGTCAGGTTCTTCCGCATCATCTCACAGGGGTGTGAGAAACCAGGCGACTGTCACATGTAGTATCTGGGGTGCAGGGTAAATGTTCTCTGGTTCCACTTGAAGAACAGACACAACCCCCGTGCTGGAACTCAGGTCTCTCTGAAGCCCACAGCTCACCATGTCAGGTGACGGGGGGAGGTAGCCTCTCATTCCAATGGGTTTTCCCTGCTTTATTCTGGGCCTTCGCTTTTGAAATCCGAAGCCAGGGCTTTCAGTTTTGTGTTCTCTGGCTCTGAGTGGCAGGCCTCGCTTGCGTGGAGAGCCTCTGAAGCAGGTTAGAACACAGGTCTTCAAGGAGCCAACATGAAGAGGAATCTCATCATGCCTGAAGTGTGTTCACCTGCTGCATACAGTGTGCGCAAGACTTCCAGTACACCAGCTTACCTGTACATGGAGAGCGGGTGCAGGCTGAGCCCTTCCCTGTGCATATACACCTGCAGCATTCAGGGCTGGGGAAGGGGCACCACAAATGCCATAGCTTCCTAGCACGCTGGCTTATTTGCTCGTGTGGGTCTCTTATTGATGTCAGTGATGACTACAAAGTACTAGGAAGCAGATAGGCTAGAGACAGTTGCCGTAGCAGACATGGACCTTGCCACATCCCAGCATGTGTCTCTCCAGGTAAGTTAGTCAAACACTTCTAAATGAAGCACACACTTCTTGAGTTCCTACATTGTGCTAAGAGTCAGACGGATGTTAATTTGTTGGATCATGACAGCCCTGGGGTGTGGGGATTACTGATTTTTTCATTTTATACATGAAGAAATTAAGGCACGAAGTGTCATCTGCCCAAACATGGTTCAGTCAGCTGGGCAATCTGGCGATGTACGTGTGTCTACACATCTGCATGCAGATATGCAGGCCCAGGGCCAAGACCCAGAGCAGTCAGTGGATCATCACAGTTCTCATTCTGGTTTCTGGCAGGTGAGAAGCCCTCTGTGTACCCTTGGGGCTTTTATGTTATTTGGGGGGTGGAGGAATGAGTGAACGAATGGGTGTGCTTTTTGAGTTGGGGCACACACGTTTTCACCAGCAGTGACAGGAAATTACTATTTCTTTTGACAACTCATTTTCCGCCATCTCCTGGGCAAACAGCACCTGTGCCGACTGGAGCCTCGTCACACAGCCCCACCGGGCGCTGTTCACACTGCACACTTAAACAAAAAGCTTCCCCGAAGGCTAATTGGCATGTAATGAGCTGCGTAGAGAAAGACCAACATGGTGAGTTTTGGCATCACAAATAGTTAACTAAGACGGGAAGCAGTCCCTTTCTCCAGCCATGTCCTTCAGCCTTAGTCTCTTCTTACAGGCATGCCCTTATCTTAGGCAGCTGGGGAATCTACCTTCTGTCATTATAAACTGTTTTACATTCCACAGGGTTTTTTTTTTAAATTAAAATTAATTTTTTTAGTATGTGTGTTTGTCTGCACATCTGAGTATAAGTGTGTACCTAGGTCATGCAGGCACTAGAGGAGGCCAGAAGAGGCTGCTGGATCCCCTGGAGCTGGAATTGCAGTGGCTGCAAACTGCCCAGCATGGGAGCTGGGAACTGAGCTCTGGGTCCTCTGCAAGAGCAACAAGTGCTCTAGCCTGCTGACTGTAGGAGGAGGCCGCTTGTTCATTCTGGCCGCCCAGAACCAAAATAACCACACAGAAACTATATTATTTAAATCACTGCTTGGCCCATTAGCTCTAGCTTCTTATTGGCTAACTCTTACATCTTAATTTAGCCAATTTCTAGTAATCTGTGTATCACCATGTGACTGTGGCTCACTGGCTAAAGTTCCTTCTTGCTTCGGTGAAGCTACATGGCTTCTCTCTGACTCTGCCTTCTCTCAGCATTCAGCTTAGTTTTCCCCACCTAACTCTGTTCCCTTATAGCTCTGCTATAGGCCCAAAGCAGTTGCTTTATTAATCAATGATATTCACAGCATACAGAGGGGAATCACACATCACCTCCCTTTTCTGTTAAATAAAAAGGTTTAACTTTAACATAGTAAAATTACATATAACAAAACAGGTATCAAGTAAAAATTAGTTACAATATTTATCTACTTTATCTTTTACCATATTTAAGGAAAACTATCTATTCTTCAACTCCATCAAAGACTCCAGAAGGATATAATATTACCTATGTAAACAGGAAGTACATTGTAAGCGACTTCCAAAACTCTAGAATTGACAGAGATATCTTGCTTCTTGGACAGTCACCCAAAATTCTTTTGTACCGTTGGAGCATCTATTCTCAGCCTACAGGCCAATAGTATCCAGCAGACTTTTCCACAAAGCAGGAAATTTGAAATCTGATTTTGACTAATGGCAAAGTCCATCAGTTGCTTTCTTCTGTGTCCTTCAGAATGTCTAGCAGACTCTTTCATGAAGTAGGAACCCTGAAGGATCGTCTCAACTTTAGGCAAGTTAAACAGCCATTTCTCTGTGAGTCCTGCATGTCCAGTTCATCAAACAGTTCAGGCAAGAGCAATTTCTTGCCCAAATGTCCAACCAATTCCATAAGGAGCTTCTTCGATACCCATCATCCTCTTGAAGTAGATTGGTGCTGTTGGGAGCATATGTGTCTCACTGTCATGATAAGTTCTAAATTCTTAAAACATTTTAAATGCCATATTCTGTAGTCTTTGAAAGGTTTGAAGAATGCCTATCCATCTGAAATTCATCTGTGTACCTCTAGAAAAATCTAACTAACATGACTACAAGTTTGACTTGTATATATGACTCCCTATTAACCTATGTTTCTTAATTATACATTACATTTTTAAATGAACTGCACACACAATACCTTAATCAAGATCAGAAATACAAACACGCGCGTGCAAACACACACACATATATACATAGTATAACAAACAGCATTGACCTTAAATTTGTATCAATAAACCAAGACCTATACCAATGCAAATTTCTATAGCATATTTCCTTTAAATGTAAAAGAATGTTTATAGACAACATTTGGGAATATGGACATAGTTATTCTTCAAACTGTTTCCTGCTGTTTACTGGGCAAAGTAATTTTTTGAGAGGTGTTCAAGGCAATCTTTTAGGGGATCTTGGTCCATCAAATCATATTAGTCTGGAAGCAATCCACAGGTTCTCATCCTCTGTGGAAACAAAAGAACTATTTTCCAAAGCAACATATCCTTAGACTCAAATTTTGAATTTAAGATACCTTTGAAATATATATGTTGGCTTAGTTTAGCAGTCCCCAGAATCAAATGTCTCTCTGCAGTCAAAAAATTCAAAGATAACACAATAATATACATAATACAGATGCTCTGTGAATTTTCCATCTTTATGTGGCTTGTTTTTACTCTATTACTTTTTTACAAGTTTAATACTTATTATCTTTACTCCTTTAATCTATGACTGTCTGTACTCTGTCTCTTTAAAGACTTTGTTTTATTTTTTTAAAAAAAACATTAAGTTTTCTTCATAACTCTCTGTACTCTTTTTCTTTTCTCTCCCAAGCCAACATACATTTATCCAACACTGTGACCCATTTAGAGGTCTTTTATGTCTGAATCTGTCCTATTGTGCATCTGTAATTCTTTACTGTCTTGAAGAGCTTTTAAAATGGTAAACAGCTTGGTTGCAGTGGCTCTGGATGCTGGCCCCGCCTCTCTCCATTTTCAAAATGGAGGAGGTACCATTGTTGCTCACTCTGGGACTGTCAGGTAGGAGCCGCACTTAGCACTTTAACTCTGAGAATGAGCATGCAACACATAAACCCTTTTTATCTGAGTAATAGCTAGATATGACATGCAGAGCATTGCGTGACCTGGAAATATATCTGTGTGTGGTGGCAGGAATCTGCCATGCTCTCCTGCCTGTGCACTCCTGAGTCCACTGCCTACCTGGGGTGGGAGGAGGTGCTAAGCTGCGGGCATGATCTCAGCTACTTTCCCAAGGGGGCATACAAGCACCCGGGCCCACAAACTCCATTCAAGTGCTCCATAGCTGAACCTCCAGAAAGAGTCAGAGTTTGCACTGGCAGCAGCACAGCCCAGAAAGCATTTTAAAACTGTGGCTTTTTTTTTTTTTTCTGCTGAATCAGGAAAACCTCTCTTAAAGGAGCCGCAGCATGAGCCAGCAAGCAAAGCCCATTTGGGAAAATAAATGTGGCTAAACTTTTCTTTTTTAGTGTCTAGACTTCCTTTTTAAGCCCTGTCAGGTTTCACCTGGATTTAGTCCATTTGTAGGAGGAGGCCACTTGTTCGTTCTGCCCATCCAGAACCAAAATAACCACACAGAAACTATATTATTTAAATCACTGATTTGACCATTAGCTCTAGCTTCTTATTGGCTAACTCTTACATCTTAATTTAACCCATTTCTAGTAATTTGTGTATTGCCACGTGGTTGTGGCTTACCAGTTAAATTTCTGTCTGGCTTTTGCGAGGCTACATGGCTTCTCTCTGACTCCACCTTCTCTCTCCCAGCATTCTGCTTAGTTTTCCCCACCTAGTTCTGTTCCCCTATAGCTCTGCTACAGGCCCAAAGCAGTTCCTTTATTAACCAATGACATGCACAGCATACAG
This sequence comes from Myodes glareolus, assembly GCF_982192425.1. Taxonomy (NCBI): domain Eukaryota; kingdom Metazoa; phylum Chordata; class Mammalia; order Rodentia; family Cricetidae; genus Myodes; species Myodes glareolus. The sequence continues at coordinate 5,034,959 of NC_142031.1, forward strand.
AGGGGAGTCCCACATCAGCAGAGCCATCTCCCCATGGTGAGG